>NC_025998.2:78273072-78321455 GCF_000442705.2 Elaeis guineensis
CTTAGTGTAGGATAATATTTTAATTAATTAGATTAATTAATAATTTTACTGTAAAATAGTGATTTTGAAAAAGTTTAAAATTACCATTTTATCCCTGCACTGATTTTTCCCACAAATGGTATCAGAGCCAGGTTCTTAGATATGATATATATATTTTATATGCATAGATTAAGTTGTAATCTAAAAGTTTACAATTTAAAATTTAAAAATTCAAATTAAAATTCAAAATTGAAATTCAAAAATTTGAAATTTGAAATTTGTTTGAAATTTAAATTTCAAATTTAAAATTTAAAATTAAATTTTAAAAATTGGAATATTAGATATACTTGATCAGTAGTAGGTAATTGAATTGGGTTAGTTGCCATGGCCGTCCGATCATAGGAGAAAAGTAGGGTTTAAAGCCCTCTCCTCCCATTCGATGGGGTTCCTAGGAGTAGGGGTGCCGCTGTAATTATATCCCATGCAGATGAAGTAGCCGAAAGAAATTAATTGTAAAGGTTCAATGTGAAATTTATCATGAATGTGTTAGGTTAGATCTAAAGAAATATTCATAATTTTTTTTTAAAGTTATTTTCTGTTATGTAATTAGCAATAGGATTGCTATTTATGAAATGTGCTGATCTATTTGTGAAATGAGTCAACATATTTGATGAACAGAAAATAAAACCTTTCAAATTTGAAAATTATTTCGAAATGTCAACCCTGATCTATCAGCCTAAATACTTAATTAAAAGAATTAAGTGTTATCTAATAGGTCTAGAATTGTGAATTAAGACCTAAGACAATTGCATAATCTTGTGGGTCAATGGATTAGATGGATTAGGTCCATAATTGGGTTAGACCTAAGGTTAGCTTAAAGAAATAGACTAAATTAGAGTAATTGGTCAAATCTAATCAAAAATTGAATTAGATTAGGTCAAGGATACTTTAGACTCAACTCCAATAATTGTAGTTGAATGGATCCATGTCTTTAACTAGACCAAGATGGACTTACTTCATGGCTACGCGGTGGAACCCTATTTACTAAGTTGATCAAATTAAAACTAATGAACCGGTTGGTGTCTAAGGTAAGTTTGGCAGTTTGACCAGTGATTTTTAAGTGGGAGCTACTCACAGTGATTCGATCTCTGACGAGTTAATGGCTTATCCCACCACTGAACTCACTTACCTGGCCAACCTGGTGAATTAGGTTTTGATTAGATTACTTGATGATTAGGGCTCACCCATGTCATTAGGTAAAATAATTTGACTGATTTAGGTGCTCCTAATGCCAGCTTTAAGTAAATCCTTTTTAATCTGACTTGGTGAAGTCAGTGGGAGGATTAAAATTGGCTGGATATTTTCTTCTCTTCAATTCTTTAATAAAATCCTTAAAAATTATTAGGTTCTAAAATGATTAAGTTATATTGATAACTAAATCATAGCCTCCCATTAGGTGAGTGATAATGAGTCCATTAGTTTAATAATCATTGGAGGCCCAAAGGCTTGGTGCTTATTGACTAATGGAATTATCATTCAT
The DNA here is from genome assembly GCF_000442705.2 of Elaeis guineensis. Classification (NCBI taxonomy): domain Eukaryota; kingdom Viridiplantae; phylum Streptophyta; class Magnoliopsida; order Arecales; family Arecaceae; genus Elaeis; species Elaeis guineensis. Next base: position 78,274,592 of record NC_025998.2, read on the forward strand.
AATATGATAATTTAGTTTGAGTCTTTCTGATGGTGGTCAGGTTGGCCGGCCAAAGTTGGGCCTGATCATTTATTGGTCCGATTCACCAAATCAAATCATGTTAATGGTTGGACCTAACCAGATTTTTTTAGTGGAGGCCAAAGCCTACTAATTAGGTTCAGGGGCAAAATCAATTATTAGAAGTTGTTTAGAGAAACAACTGGTTATGAACATACCCATAGATGCACATGGGTTGACCAACCAAAGTTGGGCTCGTGTGTAGTCTGTGTGGATTCTAGTACCCACTAAGGAATTAAGGTAATTCCTCGAATTGGAGGTTGAGGCTACCAATTCGTAAAAATACTGGGAGAAACTTTAGACTAAAGTCCAAGTCTTTAGTATTAATAATTTATGTACTAATATAGGTCTGATTTTCCTTTATGAAGCTATGGCCACTACCCTTTCGCTCTGGTCATTATTAGATAATGACAAGCTCATGGGACCTAATTTCGATAGCTGGTATCAAAAATTAAAAATCGTCCTTGAGCATGAGTGGATCCTTTATGTAGTAATGGATCCGGCACCTGAGGAGCCAGCCCCGAACGCTAGAGGGGTGGTCCGAGACACTTACAAAAAGTGGCTCAATGACCGCACCACCGTTCGGTGCATTATGCTGGCGGCAATAAATGATGAGTTCAGCCGTAGGTTCGAGAATGCCCAACCACAGGAGATGCTTCAAATGTTGAATGACTCCTTTGGCATACCTGACGACATTGAAAGGCACAAAACTAGTTGTGCCATTTTCAATGCTCGGATGAGGGATGGAGCCTCAGTCACTGATCATGTACTGTACATGATCGAAATGATTGAGCGCCTGAGTAAACTGGGCTTTCCCCTGCACGAGCAGCTCCGTAAGGATGCGATCCTTAATTCTCTGCCCAAGTCCACCTTCCCTTCCTTACTCATTTTCGAATGACAAAGCCTGCAGTGAACTACCATGACTTGTTGGGGTTGCAGCAGAACTTTGAGAAGGACCACCAGCTCCATAAGGAGTCGGTAAATATTGTGGGAGGGTCTTCTTCTGGTCATCAACCCTTTAAGAAAGGGAAGAAGAACAAGAAGAAGAAGAATACGAAGGTGCAGCCGCATGCTGGGATGTCTGCACAGGGTCAGACCAAGAAGTGCAAGCCCGACCAGAGCCAGGTAGAGTGCTTCTTTTGCAAGAAGCAGGGGCACTGGAAGAGGAACTATCCTCTATACATTGCCTCACTGGACCCGAACAGGCCGAAGAAGAAGCAAGGTACTTATATGATAACACCTTGCAACTTTTCATTTGTGATACTACTGCCTGGGTATTGGATACCGGAAGCCCTTATCATATTTGCAATTCGATGCAGGGTCTGCAGGTCAGTAGGAGATTTGATGAAGGCGAGAGATTCCTGAACGTTGGAGATGGAAGCAAAGTTCCAGTTCTAGCATTAGGAATCATGAACCTTGTAATCAATTCTCGAAATATAATTCTGAGTGAATGTCACTATTGTCCAAGCTTTTTATTAAATATTATTTCTGTAGGCCTTTTGGCCATGAACGGTTATCAATTTTTAATAAAAGAAAATATTTTTAATATCATTTTGAATGGTGTTACAATATTTGTTGGATAACTTAATAATAGAATTTACTTTCTATCACAACCTGTTAATGTGGTTCAAACCTCCGGTAAATGCCCTAGAATAGATAATGTGTCAGAAGTCTACCTTTGGCACTGTAGGCTAGGTCATATCAATAAGAACAGGATAAACAGATTGGCTCAAGAAAGAATTTTTGAAGTAGGTGATTATGAATCATTTCCAACCTGTGAGTTCTGTCTTCTTGGTAAAATGATCAAGTCACCTTTTACTGGAAAAGGTGAGCGAGCCAGTGAACTCTTGGCTCTGGTATATTCTGATGTATGTGGACCCATGAGCTCAAGTGCAAGAGGTGGATATTTCTACTTCATAATATTCACAGACGACCTATCGAGGTATGGGCATGTCTATTTAATGAAGCATAAGTCGGAGTCATTTGAAATGTTCAAACTATTCTGAAATGAGGTAGAAAAATACACTGAAAAGTGTATTAAAACTCTTCGATCTGATCGAGGAGGTGAATACTTTTCCAATGATTTTCTGACATATCTTGGAGAGAATGAGATTCTCTCTCAGTGGATACCTCCTGGAACACCACAGCATAATGGTGTGTCTGAAAGGAGGAATCGAACCTTGTTGGATATGGTTTGATCCATGATGGGGTTTGCTGGTCTGTCGATCTCCCTTTGGGGATATGCGCTCGAATCAGCTTGTTACCTTCTAAATAGGGTTCCGAGTAAGTCTATAACCAAAATGCCATATGAGATATGATAGAATGTAAGCCAGTACTCTCACACCTTAGGGTTTGGGGGTGTCCGACTTATGTTAAACATTTAATTACGGACAAGCTTGGACCTAGGTCTGACAAGTGTAATTTTATAGGGTACCCAAAAGAGACCAAAGGGTATTACTTCTACCTAGCTGATGAGCAAAAAGTGTTTGTCAGCCTTAAGGCAATCTTTTTGGAAAGGGAGTTCCTTGGTGAAGGGACTGTTGCGTCTAAGGTCGAACTTGACAAAATTCGACAGGTGAAAAATCCGACGCAAGTTGCTGAACCTGAATCAGATTTGATTAGATCAGATCCGGAGCCCATTGTTCAAGCACCCTTAAGGCGATCTGGTAGAGTACCACGTCAACCGGACAGATACTATGATTTCTTGGTCCGGGATGACGATCCTATCGAACTTGATGAAAACGATGAGGATCCGATCACCTACATGGATGCAATGCAGAGACTCGACTCTGAGAAATGGCTAGAGGCCATGAAATCCGAAATGGAGTCCATGAAGGTCAATGATATGTGGACATTGGTTGATCCACTCGAAGGAGTAAAACCCATAGGGTGTAAGTGGGTCTTCAAGAGGAAGAAGGGCGCAGACGGAAAGGTGGAAATCTATAAAGTCCGTCTGGTTGCCAAGGGATATCGTCAACGTTATGGTATAGACTATGATGAGATATTTTCTCCTGTGGCAATGCTCAAATCCATTAGGATTATGCTTGCAATAGTTGCCCATCTGGACTATGAAATCTGGTAGATGGATGTGAAGACAGCTTTCCTAAACGGAGAGCTGGACGAAGAGGTGTATATGATACAACCTGAAGGATTCACATCCATAGATGAGTCTATGGTGTGCAGACTACAGAGGTCCATTTATGGACTTAAGCAGGCATCCCGAAGTTGGAACATACATTTTGATAGGACGATCAAGACATATGGCTTCGTTAAGAACGGAGAAGAGCCCTACATTTATAAGTGGGCTAATGGTCTATTAGTAGTATTTCTTGTATTGTATGTGGATGACATTCTCTTAATGGAGAATGATATCCCTGCATTACAGAGAATAAAGATTTGGCTGTTGTCACAGTTCTCCATGAAGGATCTGGGAGAAGCTTCCTACATCCTAAGGATGAGGATCTATAGGGATAGATTTAAAAGGTTGCTTGGTTTATCCCAGTCTACGTACATAGATACTATGCTGAAGAGGTTTAGCATGGAGAATTTCAAGAAAGGCTATCTACCGATAGGCCATGAAATTTTTCTCTCGAAGAGGGATTGTCCGACAACACCTCAAAAGAGAGAGAGTGTATGGGTAGGATTCCATATGCTTCGACAGTGGGATCTATCATGTACGCCATGACATGTACATGACCAGATGTGGCATACTCACTAGGGGTAGTGAGTAGATACCAATCTGATCCAAGGAAGAATCACTGGAAGGTTGTTAAAACCATCCTGAAGTATTTAAGAAATACTAAAGACCAGTGGTTTGTTTATGGTGAATCAGACTTGAGACTTATAGGGTTTACAGACTCTAGTTTCCAGTCTGATCACGATGACAGCAAAAGTGTGTCAGGATTTATTTTTACCCTTAATGGTGGGGCTATCTGCTGGAAGAGTTCCAAGCAACACACAGTGGCTGATTCAATTTGTGAGGTGGAGTATGTCGCTGCATCAGATGCTGCCAAAGAAGCGATGTGGCTAAGAAAATTTATCTTCGAGCTCGGAGTAGCACCCTCCCTTGTTGGTCTAGTTCTGCTCTACTGTGACAGCTTTGGAGCCATTGCTCAGGCGAAGGAACCCAAGGCACACCAGCGGACGAAGCATATTCTGTGCCGCTACCATCTTATTCGAAAAATTATGGATCGAGGTGACGTCGACCTTCAGAAGATCGACGAAAAGGAGAACTTGGCCGACCCATTCACTAAAGCCATTGTGGTGAAGGAGTTCGACGACTACAAGTCGAAGATGGGTATTAGATACTGCATCGATTGGCTTTAGGCCAAGTGGGAGATTATTGGGAATAGTGTTCCAAAGCCAATCGTTAGCCTGTTGACGGTTGTGCTCATTTTTGTATATGTACATAAATTATGAATTAATAAAAATTATTTTGACATTTTTTATCACAAAATATTTTATTTTCTAATGAACTCCTATGTTGTGGTGAAGTCCTTAGGACTATTTAGACTCGACAAAGGAGGATTTATCGTTTAGTCCTTAAATCTGTTCGCGATCAAATGATATATTGTTACCAAGGATGATAATATTTATCAAGCATAGGTCGTTGTGTGCCATATAGGTTGGTTGTCCTCTTAACCAATGAGTGTGGAGACACTGGTATGGCATACAGGTGAGATGTAAGGGTACATCTGCACTGAACGTGACCAACTCCGGAGCTATTTTTGCTGTCAAGATTTGCTCTGATAGAATATGGGTATAAATATCCCTCCGACCTGAGACTGCCACGGTGACTTGCAAGCAACTCACTGCACTTAGGCACTGGACTACCTGAATTTCTAATTCAGTGACGGAAGGCTGCTGGGTGTAGTCAAGTACTTGACTTGTCGGTGCGTGTGTCAAGATAAAATTGATCACTCCAGTTTAGGAGTTGTGTACAGTCATGTTTCAATTTAGCAAAACCTTGGCCAGGGTAGTCTTTGTGAGGAGTCACCGGACTATTTGAGTTGAGCACGATTCGGATGATCTAATCAGGGTTGACAGTTTAACCATGAGTCGTCCTAAACACAGAGGTCAAAAGAATGAATTATACAGTAACCATATTCATGTAGGTTCTGAGTGTTGCGATTGCAACCATTCGACCTATCCGATCATCGGGTACCATTGCTAGATGGTCACTTCGATTAGTACAGGAATTGGTTCCTGTGCTACCGGCTTAGGTTCGAACCTGCGGGGTCACACACATTAGAGGTTCCTATCTGATCTGATAGCTGGTGAAGAGTCCTTCATGTCTGAGATTCTGTGATCGAGAATCAGGATTATCTGATCACGAATTCCACACATTTTGGGTACTGGGGTCAAGAGTCCCACTGATTTAGGACTCTTCGATTAGGGTTACATATCGATGAATTCTGATGTCCAATTACCCATCAGATTTGGACTCAATATTTATGAGAGGTTTAATTAGTGATTTGATCGCTAATTAACTCAATCTGATTGAGTAATTAATTTTGGATCAAGTCCTATTGAATTGGATTCAGTTGGGTTTGACCCGATTAGGTTAAGAGTTGACCTAATCATTGAGATGGTTTGGTCCTTGATTTGATCAGGGGTTGGGCTTAATCAATTCTTAATTTGATTAGGATTTTATTGAGTCTAATTAAGCCTAATTAAGTTGGATTTAAATTAGTCTAATTGGGCCTAACTTATTTGGTTCAATTAGATTGGTTTAAATAATGAAACCACCTTGACCCATTCTCCCTGCGCCACCTCACTTCCACTGCGCCCATTTGAATTCACGAGAAGGAAATTCTCATGAATTTTTTCTCACACAAAGCCCTCCTCACGCCCTACTTTAATGCATCAAATGAGTGGATAAGGATGATTAGTTGGCCTTTCAAATTCAAAATAAAATTTTGAATTTGAATGAGCAACCAATCTTAGTGCCTTGACCTTATCCTCTTTTAACGTCCCATTTATTACACGAGAAAATATTTTTCATGAAATCACTCATGCACAAATTAAGCCACACCCTCCTCTTCTCACACCCTTAGTGGATAGGAATAAATTGGTTTCCATTTGCATTCAAAATTTGATTTGAATTCAAATGTGCAATTACTCATCTTTATCCTCTCACGTGGATAAGATGTTTGACATTATTTTAAAAGGAGAAGAAGAGTGGGGCGTGTAAAAAGAAAAATTTTGGAGAGAAAATCTGGACATGAGGAATCCTTGTGTGCAAGGTGAAGGTCAATATCCTTTCGAGAGAAAAAGAAAGAAAAGAAAGAAAAAGTGTGCGCAGGGTTTCAGTGAGTTCTTCAGGGTTTCAGCCTGGAGTTCGGAAAGCGGAAAGTGAGAAGGTGAGCTACGAGTGTCGTGAGCCCACCAAATTTTAGACAGATCTTCAACATCTTCTTAAGCATGTCTGCTAATGATCTGGAGTATCCAAAGAATCAACAGACATCGATCGAAGGAGTTTGATCAGCATTGGCCGTCGAAAGGGCTCTACAACGAGCTAGCACTCGTGAGGAGTCGATCATATCGAAAGCTTCATGTGGATGATCCGCAGAGGCCAAACATGCTGTATGGCTGCATCGCGATGATCAGACTCTCCCGACGGTGATCAAATTACGACGATCTACTACCTACACAAAGGTATTGTGTTCTGAATACATTACAGTAAAGTATTTACTGTTCAAATTCGAATTTCAAATTTAAATGCATGCATGCTATACATCATATTTAGATTTTAGTGTAGGATAAATTTTTATTAATTAATTAGATTAATTAATAATTTTCACTGTAAAATAGTGATTTTGAAAAAGTTTTAAAATTACCGTTTTACCCCTGCACTGATTTTCCCCACAGCTTCTTCGTAGCCGGATCCCAGATGAGCTTCTACCATGGGGCAGGATCCACCAGCCAGGTCGTTACTCTGAGCTCCCACGACAACCGATCTTCGATCGAGCTCCAACAATAAGCGGCCTCCTTTCGGCCTCCCACAAAAACCGGACTCCGTCCGAGCTTCCACAGCGGATGGATTTTGGATGAGCTTTCACAATGGACGGGCTCCAACAGCTGGATTTCTACAATGATCGATCGCCTCCAGATCCCTCAGACTCCTCCAGCAGACGAGCCTCCCCAACACCATCCGAAGTCCACCACCGGCCGACCTTCCACCAAGTTCCTCATGAAATCGGATTTCTTCGGTAGATAATCTTCAGATGAGCTTTTACACCAGGCAATCCCAGATGGACTTCCCTAGCAATTGGGCTCCTATCGGACTTCGCCAACTGAAAGTCTTCATCCGAGTCTCTACAGCAGATGGTTCTCACCTGTAGTCTCAGTGCCTAAGGCCTCCAACAACAGTAGACTCATCAGCGACCTCAAAAATATCCGAGCTTCTCCTGGATCGACGAGACAAATAGCCATTCCACTCCATCAGACATCCCAACTGAGCTTCAGCTGACAGATCCGAACTCTCTGGCAAGCCACGATGAGGGCCGCTACCCTGCTCCACTCTCTGCAATGGATTCCATGCGGCTCCACCACTCTCTGACAAGCCACGACGAGGGATGCTACCCTGCTCCACTCTCTGTAACAGATTTCACGTGGCTCCACTACTCTCTGGCAAGTCACGACAACGGCCACCACTCCACTCTCTGTAACCAACTCCACGTGGCCCTGAATGACCCCTGATGCCACTACTTTTTGTAACAAACTCCAGGCGGCTCTGAACAGCCCACTACCAGGCGGTTACAGACGTCGCTGTCAATCGGTTACGCTCTCCATCTATAAATAAGGACCCTCAGATACGTTCTTCTCTAGGCTCTAAACTCTATCTCAAAACTCTGCTAAAATTTTCCCTCGAGCACTCCATTTCTGTTGAAGCAGAGTACTGACTTGAGCATCGAAGGATCTTGCCGGAGCACCCCCAACTCTGGTTTAGACTTTCCTTGCAGGTCCCGACGACGGTTGCGGTCATCCCGACTCCAGCTTCTCTGGCTTCGGTGAAATTTTGCACCAACATTATGTATATGCTATGTTTCAATTATCCATGCATAATTATAGTATCATTCATAATGATATCACAAAAATCATCTTTTATTATAAATCTATAACCAAGTTTGATCAAAAGACCTACAGAGATGACATTCATCAAAAAGGAGAGATAATAATGACAATCATCTAACATGATACTATTAGACTCGAAGACAAGCTGCAAAGTTCTCAAGGCTAGAACTAGAACAAGACTTCCATCTCCAATGTTAAGAAACCACTCGTCCTCTCAAAACTTCCTACTTACCTGCAATCCATACAACAAATTGCATATATTAATAGGACTTTTGGTATTCAATACTCAGATAGTAGTATCACAAATAAAGAAATTATAAGGTGTTATCATATAAGTACCTTGTAAAGTGACTACTTGCTTCTTTCTTTATTTTTAGACCTGTTTGGATCAAGGGTGGCTATATAGGGATAATTCTTTTTTCAATGACCCAGCTTCTTACAGAAGAAGCACTCTGCCTGACTCTTGTCAACTTTTGACAGTTTGCTCTGCTTGGGATCGACGGCATGGGATTTCTGTATCTTTTTCTTCTTTTCTCTCTTAGAAGATTGACGCCCTACAGATGAATCTCTCACTAAATTCACTGGCTCCTTCTGGAGCTGGTGATCCTTCTCAAAGTCTGCAATAACTTTAGCAAACTATGATAGTTTTCCACAGGCTTCATCATTCTATAATGACTGAGAAAGGATAGGTAAGATTTCAGTAGCAAATTGAGGATAGCATCCTTGCCTAACTTTTTTATGCAACGAAAAATCAAATTTGCTAAGGTGTTCAATCTGCTCAATCATGTACAATATATGATCAGTGACTGAAGCTTCCTCTCGCATATGGGTATTGAATACTATGCAGAAGGTTTTGTGTCTCTCCACATCCTCAGGGGTGTCAAAGGACTCATTCAATATTTGAATGATCTCTTCTGACTAAGCATCCTCAAACTTACGACTAAGTTCGTCATTCATGGCTGCCCTCATCCCGCAATGCAAGGTCGTGCGGTCATTGAGCCACTTTATGTAAGTATCTCTTACGATACGAGGAGCATTGGCTGTAGGTTTTTCAGGTGCCTGATCCATAAGGATATTTAAAATCTTCTCATGCTCTAACACAATCTTCAACATTCGATACCAGCTATCGAAGTTGGGTCTGATGAGCTTGTCACTATCCAATAGCGTACGGAGGGATAATGTGTTGGCCATAACTAAAAGAAGAAAATATTAGCCAATTTGTATATGAATTATTTTTAATCTTGAAGATATGGACTTTAGTCTAAAGATTCTTCCACTATTTTTACAAATTGGTAGCCTCTACCTCCAACTCAAAAAATTACACTAATTTCTTAGCGGGTATTAGAATCCACATGGACTATATTTGGGCTCGAGTGTGGCTCGATCAATCCTAGTGCATCCATGGATAGGTTCATAATCAATTATTTCTCCAAACAACTTTTAGTAATAAGTTTTGGCCCAGACATCCCTTCAGCAGGCATGTGGCACCTCCACTAAAAATCTTGATTAGATCCAACCATTAACATAGCACACCAAGTGTATCCAACAAACGGATGTCCAGGCTCTAGTGTGGCTCAACCAACCTGAGCATTGATCTGAAAGTACATCATGATGGTCATACAATGAATGACAATTCTAATATGTAATAGACACCAAGCGTGTGGCACCTCCAATGCCTATTTGGAATATTGGACTCATTATCACACACCATAATGAGAGGCAATGATCAATTTATCTTGTAACTTTATCACTTTATGGACCTAATAATTTAGAAGATTTGATTTCATTGATCTAAGAATAAGAGAAAAGTTGACCTACAAGCTACAAATCCTCGCACTGACTTCACCAAGTCATATAAAGGATTAAGCATAAGCTGGTCTAAAGACACCTAATCACACTGATTCACCTTAATGGCATGGGTCTGCACGAATCGACTGGTGATCTAATCAAAATATAATCTACCACATTGGCCAGATAAGTGAGATCAGTGGGAGGGTTATACCCTTAACTCATCGTAGACGCATCTAGGTGAATAGCTCTCAATTAAAAACCACTTGATCGAATCTGCCAAAGTTATCTTAGATACCAATTGGTTAATTAGTTTTGATTTGGCACACCAGAAGGTTTGAGCTCAACCATGGAGCCATGATCGCGGTCCATTTATTAGAGTCAAATATATGGACTTGATCAAACTACAACTATTGAGATTAATCTAGAGAAATATTGATCTGATCTAATTCAGCATTTGATTAGATTTAATCAATTTCTCTATATAATCTATATGTATTTTTAACCCTAGGTCTAACCTATTAGAAGGACTTGATTCATGGTAACCCTTTGCCCATTATTTTATGTGGTATCTTAATGATCTTCAATTCTCAAATCTAGATCATTTAAAACTTAATTCATAATTAAGTGTGTGAAATGTGTGTTTCAATCTGTAGAACTATTCTACAAGAATTTCAGGTGAAGCATACCATATATTTCAACCCATGAAAATAAACTTTCATAATATGTTTAATAATTAAACATACATAGGTATGATTTAAACTTTATACATACATCTCATGTATCATGACAACCTTTAGATCTATACCGTTTACATCATATGTAACATACAATTCAGATCTAAAAAAATTTTATATCTAAATTAATCTTATTGTAATAAATTATTAATCACTTTAGATCTAATCTAAATATAGTTATGATCAAAATAGTATATAAAAATCTATTCATTTTTTTTCTTCATAAAACTAGATCACAATGACACTCCTATACGTCATAAGAGAACCCATCGAATAGGCAAAGAGAGATTAATCTCTTCAATCTTCTATGATCGGATGGTCTGGTGATCTCATCAATCCGAGTACTAGGCTACTAAGATCTAAAATTTAATTTCATACATAATTACATCAACATGTAATTATTGATAAAACTATTTTATGTCATGAACATATCTTTGATCTTATCAATTATGTTCTTCATCTAATCTAATTAGATTTAATATATCATATACATTATATCAGATCTAAAATATATCTTATACTAATTATAAAATATCAATTTCAGATTTGATATCATATAAAAAATTAATTAGATATAAATATGAATGCATAAGAAATAAATTTTTGATAAAATCTATTTTCACGTAGTGCTGAATTTTGATAGGATTCAGATCTAAATATCCATCAAAATAGATCCAATTTAGATCTAAAATAAATTTTATTTTATAAAAAAAATAATAATATTAAAAGTTTATTAAAATAAATTTAAAATAAATTTTAATTCATATTATTATTCTATCAAAAATTCAGCAACAGCAAATTTTTGTTATAACAGACTTATAACAACCTCAATCAATCATTGATTAGGCACCTCTAATCCGATCAAAATCAGATCAAAAATTTTATATAAATATATTTAAATCAAATTTAATATCTCATAAAAAATTTTAATTATATCTATTATAATTATTCTAAAAAAAATTTATTATACATATATATATTTCAAGCCTGTTCTGATGCCAATTGAAGGAAAGGGAATAGTTTTCCTCCAGAATGCCCAAGTTGCATCTAAAAAATTTTTCTACTATTTTACTTGATTGAGGATCAAATCCTTACCTGATTTGCATTAAAACTAGAAGTTAAATCTAAATTTATCTGATATAAACCTTCATAGAGGTCTGGATGTGCGACCCTCTACTTCATATGCACACCAGATGCCGCAGAAAAGTGGGATGAACTCTAATCTAGTTATCTTCGCAAGCCAACCAAATGAAAAAGGAGATATGCTAGTGTAACTCCTCACACCAACAGGTGGGATGCCCAAAGAGAGCTCACACCCAAAGGAAGAGGGCCGGCAACAAGGGTAGAGGCCAAAGAGAAGAAGGGACCTCCCTCTCTTCTCATGCCTCTCTCTCATTCTCTCTTCTCTCAATCTGATTTGTTTGCTATTTGCTATGCATCCATAGATAGAGACCCTCTCTATTTATAGATGATTCTCATGACCTAATAAGAGTAGGACTTCTAACTCAAATTTGATTCGAATTGGTCCAATACTTATGAAAGAAGGATTCCTACATGTGATAGAATTGCCATCACTTATGACATTCACTTTGCATCCACTCCCACACCTAGTTGGGACACCCCAAATAAGCACCAAACTAGGTTTTGATCATCCTTCATGAGAGAGAAATTCTAGTGCAAGTGAGAATACTCATATCTCATCCAAAATAGATCCAATTTGAATATGATTCGAAGCTGTTCGAAATAATTTTGAAAGGCTGTCAATCTCAAACTCATTAAGACTTTTGTACCAAGTCTAATTTAAATTTTGGATCCATTTAAGTTCAATTAATTTAGATCTAATCTGAAATTAATCAGTAATTAAATTCAATCTTTCATATTTTTCATGGATCATAGATCAAAAATTATTCATCTTCGGTATCGAATCTGAACCTCATGTGTAGTACTAGCTAGATATAGTCAACTTTTCAATCCTGTTTGACCCTTAACTTGATTTTCAATCAAGTTAGCTTATATGTTCAATCAAGTTAAGTACTTCTAAATTGGACATATAAACATAAGTCAATTTTTTCCTACTTTATCTGACTTATGTGCGTGACTCTATAGGTTCAAACATTAAGTCAGTAGCACAGGAATCAATTCTTGCACTAATCGAGATACCATCTATGAAGCAAAATTCAGTACAGGGGTAAAATGGTAATTTTAAAATTTTTTTAAAATTATGATTTTACAGTAAAAAATATTAACTAATCTAATTAATTAATATAAATTTATCCTACACTAGAATCTAAATATGATATATAGCATGCATGCATTTAAATTTGAAATTCAAATTTGAACAATAAATACTTTACTGTAATGTGTTCAGAACATAATACCTTTGTGTGGGTAGTAGATCGCCGCAATCTGATCACCGTTGGAAAAGTTTGATCATCGCGATGCAGTCACACAGCATGTCTGGCCTATGTGAATCATTTACATGAAGTTTTCGGTCTGATCGACTCCTCACGAGTGCTAGCTCGTTGTAGAGCCCTTTCGATGGTCGATGCTGATCGAACTCCTTTAATCGATGTCTGTCGATTCTTCAAATACTCTGGATCATCAACAGATGTGCTTGAGAGGATGATGAAGATCTCCTTAAAATTTGGTGGGCTCACGACACTCGTAGCTCACCTTCTCACTTCCCTAACCCCAGGCTGAAACCTTGGGGAACTCACTGAAACCCTGCGCACCTTTTTTTTTTCCTTTCTTTTTCTTTCGGAAGGATATGGACCTTCACCTCACGCACAAAGATTTCTCACACCCAGATTTTCTCTCCAAAATTTTTCAATTACCCATGCCCAACTCTTCTCCTCCTTTTAAAACAACAACAAATATCTTATCCACGTGAGAGGATCAAGATGAGTAATTGCACATTTGAATTCAAATCAAATTTTGAATTCAAATGAAAACCAATTTATCCCTATCCACTAAGGGCATGAGAAGAGGAGGGTGTGGCTTAATTTGTGCATGAGTGATTTCATGAGAAACATTTTCTCGTGTAATAAATGGGGTATTAAAATAGGATAAGGTCAAGGCGCTAAGATTGGTTGCTCATTCAAATTCAAATTTTCTTTTGAATTTGAATGGCCAACCAATCATCCTTATCCACTCATTTGGTGCATTAAAGTAGGGCGTGAGGAGGGCTTTGCGTGAGAAAAAATTCATGAGAAAATGGGTGCAGTGGAACTTCCTTCTCGTGAATTCAAATGGGTGCAGTGGAAGTGAGATGGCGCAGGGAGAATGGGTCAAGGTGGTTTCATTATTTAAACCAACCTAATTGAACCAAATAAGTTAGGCCCAATTAGACTAATTTAAACCTAACTTAATTAGGTTTAATTAGGTTCAATAAAATCCTAATCAAATCAGGAATTGATTAAGCCCAACCCCTGATCATATCAGGGACCAAACCATCTCGACGATTAGGTCAACTCTTAACCTAACGAGTCAAACCCAACTGAATCCAATTCAATTGGACTTGATCTAAAAATAATTACTCAATCAAATTGAGTTAATTAGTGATCAAATCACTAATTAAATTTTTCATAAATATTGAGTCCAAATCCGATGGGTAATTGAGCATCAGAATTCATCGATATGTAACCCTGATCGAAGAGTCCTAAACCAGTGGGACTCTTGACCCCGATACCCAAAATGTGTGGAATTCATGATCAGAGAATCCTGATTCTTGATCACAGAATCTCAGACATGATGAACTCTTCACCAGCTATCAGATCAGATAGAAACCTCTAATGTGTGTGACCCCGCAGGTTCGAACCTAAGCCGGTAGCACAGGAACCAATTCCTGTACTAATCGAAGTGACCATCTAGCAATGGTACCCGATGTTCGGATAGATCGAATAGTCGCAATCGCAACACTCAGAACCTACGTGAATATGGTTACTGTATAATTCATCCTTTTGACCCCTGTGTTTAGGATGACTGAGTGTTAAACTGTCAACCCTGATCAGATCATCCAAATCATGCTCAACTCAAACAGTCCTGTGACTCCTCACTAGGACTACCTTGGCCAAGGTTTTGCTAAATTGAAATACGACTGTACACAGCTCCTAAATTGGAGTGGTCAATCTCATCTTGACACACGTACCGACAAGTCAAGTACTTGACTACACCCAGTAGCCTTTCGTCACTGAATTAGAAATTCAGGTAGTCCAGTGCCTAAGTGCAGTGAGTTGCTTGCAAGTCACCGTGGCGGTCTCAGGTTGGAAGGATATTTATACCCATATTCCATCGGAGCAAATCTTGACAGTAGAAATAGCTCTGGAGTCGATCATGTTCAGTGCAGATGTACCCTTATATCTCACCTGTATGCCATACCAGTGTCTACACACTCTTTGGTTAAGAAGACAACCATCTTATATGGCACACAACGACCTATGCTTGATAAATGTTGTCGTCCTTGGTAGCAACGTATCATTTGGTCACGAACAGATTTAAGGACTAAACGACAAATCCTCCTTTGTCGAGTTTAAATAGTCCTAAGGACTTCACCACAACATAGGAGTTCATTAGAAGATAAAATATTTTGTGATGAAAAAAAATACCAAAATAATTTTTATTAATTCATATTTCATGTATATATACAAAAGGAGCACAACCATCAACAGGCTGACAATTGGCTTTGGGACACTATTCCCAACAATCTCCCACTTGGTCTAAAGCCAATCGGTGCAATATCTAATACCTATCTTCGACTTGTAGTTGTCAAACTCCTTCACCACAATGGCTTTAGTGAATGGGTCGGCCAGGTTCTCCTTGCCGTCGATCTTCTGAAGGTCGACGTCACCTCGATCTATAATTTTTCGGATGAGATGGTAGCGGTGCAGAATATGCTTTGTCCGCTGGTGTGCCTTCGGTTCCTTCGCCTGAGCAATGGCTCCAGAGCTGTCACAGTAGTGCAGAACTGGACCAACAAGGGAGGGTGCTACTCTGAGCTCGATGATGAACTTCCTTAGCCACACCGCTTCTTTGGCAGCATCTGATGCATTGACATACTCCGCCTCACAAACTGAATCAGCCACTGTGTGCTGCTTGGAACTCTTCCAGTAGATAGCCCAACCATAAAGGGTAAAAATAAATTCCGACACACTTTTGCTGTCATCATGATCAGACTGGAAACTAGAGTCTGTAAACCCTATAAGTCTCAAGTCTGATTCACCATAAACAAGCCACTGGTCCTTAGTATTTCTTAAATACTTCAGGATGGTTTTAACAACCTTCCAGTGATTCTCTCCTAGATCAGATTGGTATCTACTCACTACCCCTAGTGAGTATGCCACATCTGATCGTGTATATATCATGGCGTACATGATAGATCCCACTGTCGAAGCATATAAAATTTTACCCATACATTCTCTCTCTTGAGGTGTTGTCGGACAATCCCTCTTCGAGAGAGAAATTCCATGGCCTATCGGTAGATAGCCTTTCTTGGAATTCTCCAAGCTGAACCTTTTCAGCATAGTATCAATGTACGTGGACTGGGATAAGCCAAGCAGCCTTTTAGATCTATCCCTATAGATCCTCCTCCCTAGGATGTAGGAAGCTTCTCCCAGATTCTTCATGGAGAATTATGACGATAGCCAAATCTTTATTCCCTGTAATGCAGGGACATCATTTTCGATTAAGAGAATGTCATCCACATACAATACAAGAAATACTACTACTGGACCATTAGCCCACTTATAAATGCAGGGTTCTTCTCCGTTCTTAATGAAGCCATACGTCTTGATTGTCCTATCAAAATGTATGTTCCAACTCCGGAATGCCTGCTTAAGTCCATAAATGGACCTCTGTAGCCTGCACACCTTAGACTCATCTATGGATGTGAATCCTTTAGGTTGTATCATATACGCCTCTTCGTCCAGCTCTCCATTTAGGAAAGCTGTCTTCACATCCATCTGCCAGATTTCATAGTCCAGATGGGCAGCTATCGTAAGCATAATCTGAATGGATTTGATCATTACCACAGGAGAAAATATCTCGTCATAGTCTATATCATAACGTTGACGATATCCCTTGGCAACCAAATGGGCTTTATAGGTTTCCACCTTTCCGTCTGCGCCTCTCTTCCTCTTGAAGACCCACTTACACCTTATGGGTTTTACTCCTTCAGGTGGGTCAACCAATGTCCACACATCGTTGATCTTCATGGACTCCATTTTGGATTTCATGGCCTCTAGCCATTTCTCAGAGTCGGGGCTTTGCATTGCATCCATGTAGGTGATCGGATCCTCATCGTTTTCATCAAGTTCGATAGAATCATCATCCCAGACCAAGAAACTATAGTATCTGTCCGGTTGACGTGGTACTCTACCAGATCGCCTTAAGGATGCTTGAACAAAGGGCTCCGGATCTAATCTAATCAAATCCGATTCAGGTTCAACAACTTGCGTCGGATTTTCCACCTACCGAATTTCGTCAAGTTCGACCTTAGAGGCAACAATCCCTTCACCAAGAAACTTTCTTTTCAAAAAGATTGCTTTAAGGCTGACAAACACTTTTTGCTCATCAGCTAGGTAGAAGTAATACCCTTTGGTCTCTTTTGGGTACCCTATAAAATTACACTTGTCAGACCTAGATCCAAGCTTGTCCGTAATTAAACGTTTAACATAAGCCGGACAACCCCAAACCCTAAGGTGCGAGAGTACTGGCTTACGTCCTATCCATATCTTATATGGCATTTTGGTTACAGACTTACTCGGAACCCTATTTAGAAGGTAACAAGCCGATTCGAGTGCATATCCCCAAAGAAAGATCAACAGACCAGTAAACTCCATCATAGATCGAACCATGTCCAACAAGGTCCGATTCCTCCTTTCAGACACACCATTATACTGTGGTGTTCCAGGAGGTATCCACTGAGAGAGAATCTCATTCTCCCCAAGATATGTCAGAAAATCATTGGAAAGGTATTCACCTCCTCGATCAGATCGAAGAGTTTTAATACACTTTTTAGTTTGTTTTTCTACCTCATTTCAGAATAGTTTGAACATTTCAAACGACTCTGACTTATGCTTAATTAAATAGACATATCCATACCTCGATAGGTCGTCTGTGAAGGTTATGAAGTAGAAATATCTACCTCTTGTACTTGAGCTCATGGGTCCACATACATCAGAATGTACCAGAGCCAAGAGTTCACTGGCTCGCTCACCTTTTTCAGTAAAAGGTGACTTGGTCATTTTACTAAGAAGATAGGACTCACAGGTTGGAACTGATTCACAATCACTAACTTCAAAAATTCCTTCTTGAGCCAACCTGTTTATCCTATTCTTATTGATATGACCTAGCCTACAGTGCCAAAGGTAGACTTCTGACACATTATCTATTCTGAGGCATTTACCGGAGGTTTGAACCATATTAACAGGTTGTGATAGAAAGTAAATTCCATTATTATGTTATCCAACAAATATTGTAACACCATTCAAAATGATATTACAAATATTTTTTTTTATTAAAAATTGATAACCGTTCATGGCCAAAAGGCCTACAGAAATAATATTTAATAAAAAGCTTGGACAATAATGACATTCACTCAGAATTATATTTCGAGAATTGATTACAAGGTTCATGATTTCTAATGCTAGAACTGGAACTTTGCTTCCATCTTCAACATTTAGGAATCTCTCGCCTTCATCAAATCTCCTACTAACCTGCAGACCCTGCATCGAATTGCAAATATGATAAGGGCTTTCGGTATCCAATACCCAGGCAGTAGTATCACAAATGAAAAAGTTGCAAGGTGTTATCATATAAGTACCTTGCTTCTTCTTCGGCCTGTTCGGATCCAGTGAGGCAATGTATAAAGGACAGTTCCTCTTCCAGTGCCCCTGCTTCTTGCAAAAGAAGCACTCCGCCTGGCTCTGGTCGGACTTGTGCTTCTTGGTCTGACCCTGTGCAGACATCCCAGCATGTGGCTGCACCTTCATATTCTTCTTCTTCTTGTTCTTCTTCCCTTTCTTAAAGGGTCGACGACCAGAAGATGACCCTCCCACAATATTTACCGACTCCTTATGGAGCTGGTGGTCCTTCTCAAAGTTCTGCAGCAACCCCAACAAGCCGTGGTAGTTCACTGCAGGCTTTGTCATTCGAAAATGAGTAAGGAAGGGAAGGTAGGACTTGGGCAGAGAATTAAGGATCGCATCCTTACCGAGCTGTTCGTGCAGGGGAAAGCCCAGTTTACTTAGGTGCTCAATCATTTCGATCATGTACAGTACATGATCAGTGACTGAGGCTCCATCCCTCATCCGAGCATTGAAAATGGCACAACTAGTTTTGTGCCTTTCAACATCGTCAGGCGTGCCAAAGGAGTCGTTCAATATTTGAAGCATCTCCTGTGGTTGGGCGTTCTCGAACCTGTGACTGAACTCATCATTCATTGTCACCAGCATAATGCACCGAACGGTGGTGCGGTCGTTGAGCCAATTCTGGTAAGTATCTCGGACCACCCCTCTAGCGTTCGGGGCTGGCTCCTCAGGTGCTGGATCCGTTACTACATAAAGGATTTGCTCATGCTCAAGGATGATTTTTAATTTTTGATACCAGCTATTGAAATTAGATCCCATGAGCTTGTCATTATCTAATAATGATCAGAGCGAAAGGGTAGTGGCCATAGCTGCATATAGGAAAACCAGACCTATATTAGTACATAAATTATTAATACTAAAGACTTGAACTTTAGTCTAAAGTTTCTCCCAGTATTTTTACGAACTGGTAGCCTCAACCTCCAATTCGAGGAATTACTTTAATTCCTTAGTGGGTACTAGAATCCACACAGACTACACACGAGCCCAACTTTGGTTGGTCAACCCATGTGCATCTATGGGTAGGTTCATAACCAGTTGTTTCTCTAAATAACTTCTAGTAATTGATTTTGCCCCAGAACCTAATCAATAGGCTTTGGCCTCCACTGAAAAGATCTGGTTAGGTCCAACCATTAACATGACTTGATTTGATGAATCGGACCAATAAATAATCAGGCCCGACTTTGGCCGGCCAACCTGACCACCATCAGAAAGACTCAAACCCAATTATCATATTATAAATGATAATTTCATTAGTCAATAAGCACCAGGCCTTTGGGCCTCCAATGATTATTAAACTAATGGACTGATTATCACTCACTTAATGGGAGGCTATGACTTAGTTATCATTATAACTTAATCATTTTAGGGATCTAATAATTTTGAGGATTTTATTAAAGGATAGATGAGAAGAAAATATCATATCCAGCTAATTTCAATCCTCCCACTGACTTCACCAAGTCAGATTAAAAAGGATTTAATTAAAGCTGGCATTAGGAGCACCTAAATCAGTCACACTGATTTACCTAATGACATGGGTGAGCCCTAATCACCAAGTGATCTAATCAAAACCTAATTCACCAGGTTGGCCAGGTAAGTGAGATCAGTGGTGGGGATAAGCCATTAACTCGTCAGAGATCGAATCACTGCGAGTAGCTCCCGCTTAAAAACCACTGGTCAAACTGCCAAACTTACCTTAGACACCAACCAGTTCATTAGTTTTAATTTGATCTACTTAGTAAATAGGGTTCCACCACGTAGCCATGAGTTAAGTCCATCTTGTTCTAGTTAAAGATATGGACCCATTTAACTACAACTATTGGAGTTGAGTCTAGAGTATCCTTGACCTAATCTAATTCAACTTTTGATTAGATTTGACCAATTACTCTAATTTAGTCCATTTTTTTAAGCTAACCTTAGGTCTAACCCATCTAACCCATTGACCCACAAGTTTATGCAATTATCTTAGGTCTTAATTCACAATTCTAGACCTACTAGACAACACTTTATTTTTTTTTTTTAATTAAGTATTTGGGCTGATGGGTCAGGGTTTGGTATTTCGAAAATAATTTTCAAATTTGAAAGGTTTTATTTTCTGTTCACCAAATATGTTGACTCATCTCACAAATAGATCAGCACATTTCATAAATAGTAATCCTATTGCTAATTACATAACAGAAAATAACTCAATCAAAATAAATCATGAATATTCCTTTAGATCTAATCTAACACATTCATGATAAATTTCATAATTGAACCTATACAATTAATTCCTTTCGCTGCTTCATCTGCATGGGATATAATTACAGCGGCACCCCAACCACCATAGGAGACCCTATCGAATGGGAGAAAAGGGCCTTTAAACCCTACTTTTCTCCTATGATCGGACGGCCATGGCAACCAACCCAATTCGATTACTTGCTACTTGGATCAAGTATATCTAAATATATCAATTTTAAAATTTAAATTTCAAAATTTAAATTTTAAATTTTGAATTTTAAATTTCAAATAAATTTTAAATTTTAAATTTCAAAATTTTGAATTTCAAAATTTTGAATTTTGAATTTCCAATTTCAAAATTCAAATTTCAAATTTTGAATTTCAAATTTTGAATTTTGAATTTCAAACAACTTTCAAAATTCAAAATTCAAATTTTGAATTTCAAATTTTAAATTTAAACTTTTAGATTACAACTTAATCTATGCATGCAAATATATATATCATATCTTAGAACCTTGCTCTGATACCATTTGAAGCGAAATTCAGTGCAGGGGTAAAATGGTAATTTTAAAACTTTTTTAAAATTATGATTTTATAGTAAAAAAATATTAATTAATCTAATTAATTAACATAAATTTATCCTACATTAGGATCTAAATATGATATATAGCATGCATGTATTTAAATTTAAAATTCAAATTTGAACAATAAATACTTTACTGTAATGTGTTCAGAACACAATACTTTTGTGCGGGTAGTAGATCGCCGTAATCTGATCACCGTTGGAAGAGTCTGATCATCATGATGCAGCCACACAGTGTGTCTGGCCTCTACGGATCGTCCACATGAAGTTTTCGATCTGATCGACTCTTCACGAGTGCTAGCTCGTTGTAGAGCCCTTTCGACGGCCAATGCTGATCGAACTCCTTCGATCGATGTCTATCGATTTTTTGGATACTCTAAATCATCAGTAGACGTGCTTGAGAGGATGATAAAGATCTCCTTAAAATTTGGTGGGCTCACGTTACTCGTAGCTCACCTTCTCACTTCCCTAACCCCAGGCTGAAACCCTGGGGAACTCACTGAAACCCTGTGCAATTTTTTTTTTTCTTTCTTTTTCTCTCGAAAGGATATGGACCTTTACCTCACACACAAGGATTCCTCACACCCAAATTTTCTCTCCAAAATTTTTCAATTACCCACACCCAACTCTTCTCCTCCTTTTAAAACAACAACAAACGTCTTATCCACGTGAGAGGATAAAGATGAGTAATTGCACATTTGAATTCAAATCAAATTTTGAATTCAAATGAAAACCAATTTATCCCTATCCACTAAAGGCATGAGAAGAGGAGGGTGTGGCTTAATTTGTGCATGAGTGATTTCATGAGAAATATTTTCTCATGTAATAAATGGGGTGTTAAAAGAGGATAAGGTCAAGGCGCTAAGATTGGTTGCTCATTCAAATTCAAACTTTGTTTTGAATTTGAATGGCCAACCAATCATCCTTATCCACTCATTTGGTGCGTTAAAGTAGGGTGTGAGGAGGACTTTGCATGAGGAAAAATTCATGAGAACTTCCTTCTCGTGAATTCAAATGGACGCAGTGGAAGTGAGGTGGCACAGGGAGAATGGGTCAAGGTGGTTTCATTATTTAAACCAACCTAATTGAACCAAATAAGTTAGGCCTAATTAGACTAATTTAAACCCAACTTAATTAAGTTTAATTAGGCTCAATAAAATCCTAATCAAATTAGGAATTGATTAAGCCCAACCCCTGATCATATCAGGGACCAAACCATCTCGACGATTAGGTCAACTCTTAACCTAATCGGGTCAAACCCAACTGAATCCAATTCAATTGGACTTGATCCAAAAATAATTACTCAATCAAATTGAGTTAATTAGCGATCAAATCACTAATTAAACCTCTCATAAATATTGAGTCCAAATCCGATGGGTAATCGGGCATCAAAATTCATCGATATGTAACCCTGATCGAAGAGTCCTAAACCAGTGGGACTCTTGACCTCGGTACCCAAAATATATGGAATTCATGATCAGAGAATTTTGATTCTCAATCACAGAATCCCAGACATGAAGGACTCTTCACCAGCTATCAGATCAAATTGAAACCTCTAATATGTGTGACCCCACAGGTTCGAACCTAAGCCGGTAGCACAGGAACCAATTCCTGTACTAATCGAAGTGACCTTCTAGCAATGGTACCCGATGTCCGGATAGGTCGAATAGTCACAATCACAATACTCAGAATCTATGTGAATATGTTTACTGTATAATTCATCCTTTTGACCCCTGTGTTTAGGATGACTGAGGGTTAAACTATCAACCCTGATCAAATCATCCGAATCGTGCTCAACTCAAACAGTCCTGTGACTCCTCACTAGGACTACCTTGGCCAAGGTTTTCCTAAATTGAAACACGACTGTACACAGCTCCTAAATTGGAGTGGTCAATCCCATCTTGACACACGCACCGATAAGTCAAGTACTTGACTACACCCAGCAGCCTTCCGTCACTGAATTAGAAATTTAGGTAGTCCAGTGCCTAATTGCAGTGATTTGCTTGTAAGTCACTGTGGCGATCTCAGGTCGGAAGGACATTTATACCCATATTCCATCGGAGTAAATCTTGACAGTAGAAATAGCTCCGAAGTCGGTCACATTCAGTGCAGATGTACCCTTACATCTCACCTGTATGCCATACCAGTGTCTACACACTCTTTGGTTAAGAGGACAACCATCCTATATGGCACACAATGACCTATGCTTGATAAACGTTGTCGTCCTTGGTAGCAACGTATCATTTGGTCACGAACAGATTTAAGGACTAAATGATAAATTCTCCTTTATCGAGTCTAAATAGTCCTAAAGACTTCATCACAACATAGGAGTTCATTAGAAGATGAAATATTTTGTGATGAAAAAAAATACCAAAATAATTTTTATTAATTCATAATTCATGTACATATACAAAAGGAGCACAACTGTCAACAGGCTGATGATTGGCTTTGGGACACTATTCTCAACAATCTAGCAATGGTTTCTGATATTCAGATAGGTCGAATTATCGTAAAAAAATATTTTGGTACCCATATACATGGTTACCGTATAATTCATCTTTTTGATCCTGAATGCTCTTGGATGGTCTCAGATTAACTGTCAATCGAGATTGCTTCATCCACATTATATTTCAACCTTTCATATCCATCTCATGGATTACCCTGGCCAAGACTTTGTTAAATTAAAATATAGCGATACATCAACTTCAATAATCTGGAGGGGTCAATTCTATCTTGATCCACACATAGACTTCGTAAGTACTTGACTGTACCTAGTAGTCTTTCATCACTGTATTAAAAATTTAGATAGTCTGGTACTAAAGCACAGTGAGTTGCTTGCAAGTCACTATGGTGATCTCAGGTCTGAAGGATACTTATACCCGTGTATTTCATGAGCAGCTCTTGACAACAAAATGCTCAGTGGGTGAGTCACTTATTCAGTGACGATGTACCCCTATATCTAACCTGTATGTCATACCAGTGTCATCACACTTCTTGATTAAGAGGACAATCAACCCATATGGCATACAACAACCTTCACTCAATAAACATCATCATCTTGTAATGACGTATCATTTGATCGCGAATATGTTTCAGAACTATACGATAAATTCTCTCTTTATCATACATTAGCATAGTTCTAAGGACTTCATCACAACACAAGAGTTCAAGAAAGATGTCACTTTATGATGAAAAATATCAGAATAACTATTATTCATTAAACAATAATTCATATACAAGGATGAACTCAATCGTTAAATGATTGATTTTAGGACACAATTCTCAATATTAACAAGATGATGACACATATTCTCAAAGAGTTGAGAATTTTGAAATATGTGTCATTGATGGTTAATTTGTAAATTGCTCATGATCATAGGATCATCATGACGATGGTGATCGATCCAGATAGATTAGTGCATGGATCGCTTTCTTCTGATAGATGAGTCTCGAATCTGCGGTGTAGTGATACTAGAGTAAGAATGTAGATGGTTGTTAGAGAACAACTAGCACTGAGCATGACCAACATGAGAAGTCACATGGATATCTACTCACTCGTTAGTGACTTTCTCGATGCTGCAGTAGTATGACTGGTTTTTTGACCTGCAGTGCTACAGCTACTCGTAGTGAGGCTGCTAGAGTTTGACTACACATAAATATTGACTCAATGAGTTCTTATAGTAGATATTGGTGTCAGTTGATCTACTGGAGGAGTAAGGTATGCACCTAAATGGAATCTATCGATCCTTGCAGAAGGGCGTAGTCCTATGGAATTTAAGAAGTTGAGTCCTTAAGTCTATAGCCATAGCAGTGTGATTAATGAAAAAGAGTTTTCATGAGAATCATACATAGACTTGAGCTGATTGAATCTATCATATGATCGATGATGAGGTTTGATGATTCATTCATGACTTGCCATCTAGTCGGGACTTATGATAGAGAGACTGTATCATGCGTTAACTATATCTAGAGATTCATCACTTTTTATTCTGCTGGATTATCACTACATACTGCTAGGCATCACTAGTGGATTGTGAGACCCACAAGCATCATCTTGATGATCGATTATCTTTGATGGGCAGAGTTGGAATGGTTCCAACTTATTGAAAAGAGTTTTGATGATATTATGATAGAGATCACAATATATCTCACTATCAGACAGAATAGAATCTATGAGATCACACACAAAGAGACTTTTGACTGATCAAATGGTTGAATTATGATTATAAATTATGATAAAATTTAATTATCAATTTGATTGATGATTAATCTAATATAAAAATTATAATTAAGTAACTTGCTAAAGAGTTAGTAAGTTATAGAAGGATTAATTAGTAATAGGATTGCTAATTGGTTCAATTTAATTGAGCTATAGGGCTTGCATCAAGTCTAGTTAAATTAAATTCAATTTAACTTAATATGGGTTTGATTTGATCAAACCTAATTGGGTTATGAGATAATCAAATTGCATGGGAGGATAATTTTTTGTTTGATTAGGATTTGAGTTTGACGTAATTTCTAATTGGATTAGGACCTAATAAAGAGTGTTTGAGTTTCTATTTGGATTAAAAAAAAAAATTTTCATGGGTGCACCAAATTTTAATTAGATTTGAATTAAATTGAGTTCGACTCAAGCACCAAGAGAGAGTCTAAAAAGACTAGGACTTCTCCTCTAATTAGGTGACATCTAATCTAAATAGTTTGAGCTCCTAATCAGATTTAGATTTCAATCTATTTGGATCTAATCAATTTTTAATATAATTAAAATTAGTTAGAGTTTAAATTGATTTAAATTAGCCACCTAAAGAGGAGTCTCATGAAGTTAAAACTCTCCGTTTCCATGCGCATAAACCAGCCCCACGCCCAACCAGATTTTGAGGCCATATATTCCACACCCTCTTCTCCTCTTGTGCATGTAAGAAATCACTTAAAACTCTTTTCTCCCATGAGATATCTTGGCACAAAAGAATTGGATGTGGGCGGCATCATATGCAAGAGTCCTAGCATCATTGGACTCTTATCTCCTTATCTTTACTTCCTATTTAAATGAAGCATCCTATGGGGTGTGCAACCAACTAGATGTGATCAGGTTTGATGCCAAAAGAAAGGGGAGACGTGCATGGAAAAATAAAAGGGAGAAAGGCATGGGATGAAGGTCATGGGCGTGAGGTAAGTTAGATGATATCTCTTTTTTCTTACCAACAACCAAAGGTTGGTTATTAGGGACTCTTCTCTCTCTCTTTTATCCTAGTTTGGATATGGTTTTTCTTCTACTCTTTATCTAAAAGTTGGATAAAAATTTTTATATCTCTATCGTAGAGATTTGGTGCATGAGTTTTAAGAAGAAAAGAGAAGAAAGGGTTCTTCTCATAATCTTTAGCGTAGAGATCATCATCCTTCTATTTTCTTCTTCTTCTCTCAGAGTGTCTTGAGAGAAAAAAAAATTTTTAATTGTTAAGATACGATATCTGCAAGGAAGCTAGTACTCCAGTGAGGTTGTGAAGCTTCTGATCAGTTCAAAATCTCATATGGACATCCATAGAGGTTGGATGCTTGTGCGGTTTCAAGGGGCCTTCGGAAGACCTCCATGATCATCAGTTTACGGTGTAGATTAACCCACACCAAGGTATGAAGGTTGGATCTTCTCTATTTATTTATTTTTATTTAATTTTTATATCTAAATCCTATCTCACATATGTAGATCCTATTTATGATTTTAAGATTTGATCGTATGCATGCTTAGATTAAATTAGATTTAATTTAAATTTTTTAAAATTTTTGCTGCATACTCATTTCAAAATTTTTACATGCATGAAATCATAAAATTCTAACAGTGATATCAGAGCCACGTCATATGCATGAGATTAAGAATTAGATCTAAAATCTGTAGAGAAAAATTTTAGATCTAAAAGTTTTTGATGTTCTTTTGACATAAGGTTGCCCTGGCATAACTTGTTATGCTGTATGGTTGTCTTAGAATGATATTAATTTTTTTTAAAAATAAAATTTTAGATCTAATTTTTCATCATATATGTGATATATATTTTATTATTTAGATCTGAAAAGAGTTTTGAGATCTATTTTGATTCGTATATATGATATATGAAAGCATATTTAGAGCTGAAATTAGTTTCTATAACTTGAACTTTATTCATATATATGATATATGTTTGTATATATGATCTAAAAATTATTTTAAGATCAAAATATAATTTTTATATAAATAATTTAGATCTAAAAATTTATATTTAAGATATAAAATTAGTGTTTGTGCATGAGGGATTGGTTATGGATAGATTAAATTGGATCATGTAATGGGATTACATCTAAGATTTCTGATTTGATTATAATGGATCTAAATCAATTTAGCAGTTGATCAAATCGAGTCAAGTATTGATTAGGGTTGGATAATAGAGCTTAAGATCATACAATTATTGTTGATCAAATCGATTGACATCCATATGTAGAATCAATTAACCTAAGGACCTAATTCAGCTCTATGGCTCGAATCTGATTCAGCTAAACTAATCTATTCGGACCAATTAATCTATTGGTGTCTAAGGCAAGTAATTGAAAGATGGTTATTTAATTGATTCTGTTTGTTGATCTGATCAATTTATTGGTGTCTAAAAAAAGCAATGGAGGGACCTCCATCGATCTCCACTTACCTGGTCAATTTGAAAGATTGATCCTCAAATATGGTTGCTTGATGGTTTGATTTAGCTCATGCCAATTAGATCAGTCATATGATGACTAATTAGATGAGATCTAAATCCAAATCTCTCTATAAATATTAAAATCCAATGATCTTCCACAATTGTAGATGTGCGAGCGTGCTACTGACGTTGATTGTTTTCGACTGATCACGGTGGTTTAGTTGCATCAGAAATATGTAACCACTCTATTAGCAAATGATTGCTCTAGGGTAAAAATGGGGTTGGGCCCAATAACTATTAGGTAAGGGACCTAATGAGGGCTTTGCACCTGCTTATGAATGGTGGGTCTGATTTAACTAAAGAGTGTAGATAATAACTGTTAGGTGAGTCCATATAACTTAGAGATCAAATCGCTGCAATATGCTTAGAAAAGAATCTACGCAAAGTATTGTTCATGCATTGATGTTCATGTTATCAATAACTGTTAGGTGAGGTGCACGGTATCAGTGGGACCGTAGCACCCACTAGAAATCCAACTATCACGTTAGAGTTTTCGTTTCTCCATCTAGGGAGTGTGAGAGATCTAATAAAATAGTGAAAGTCTTTTTACATCTAAAAGTTTCTTGAATAAATTATAAAATAAGTATAAATATCTAACTTGAATATTTACTCTCTGCTATTTATTGCATCAGCTTCCAATCCTCTAGCTCAAATCTTAGATATCAACTGTTTAATCAAAACCAATTACATAGACTAGCTCATAAATTTAAGAATTATTTTTAATTTTAAAAAAATTTAGCAATATTCTCTACCAAGTTATTCTAGTGTTAACAGCCTATCCGACCCAAAGTCAACGAGCTATACTTGATGTGTGGATGGATAATGACAATAAGGATAGGTGCTATATGTTGAAGTCCATGTTAGATGAACTCCAATGTATGCATGGGCACATGTACACTGTCAACGACATATTGATTTATCTACAAGTGTTGTGAGGTGATCAGAGTCACACAGCGCATGAGATGCACGATGGGCAGTCAGTCTATGATTATTATTTGATAATGATCAAGGATATTAAGGAGCTTAAAAGGCTCGATATGATCATACATAAGAAATTGCTTGTGAATTTAATCCTACAATCCCTTTTAGTTTATACAGATAGTTTATGATAAACTACCATATGAATGACCATCTTGGCATCTTATCTGAATTGGTCAAAATATTACTAACAAAGAAATCTTAAAAAGTTTAGAGGTACATACTTGGAGAGCCTAAAGAAACAAGGACACACTTGTGTAGGCATATTGAAATTACTCAATACTATCCTTACAATTTTTTCTTCTCCCAGTTGACTCTAGTATTGTTTATGCATTTTAGTATAGAGTCTATGGAAAGATAGAGGGCTGAGGAAGTAACCCTTAAAATTGGCAATAGGATGAGTTGCTACTATGGCCATGGATATCTATCTTTTGTAATTAACATTTGAATTTAGTTCTTAGAGACAGTCTCTATCATTTGCATGGTGATGCATTTGTGAACTTAATTGAGCAAGCAGTGAATGCTATTGGTTTGAAAGATCCAAAGTTGAGATAAAACTTAAGTATATGTGGAACCTTAGGCTAGGTCATATAAGAAAAAAATGATTAAGAAACTAGAGAAATATAGACTTTTGGGCTCATTAACTGTTGAGTCATATCTAGTTTGTGCATCATCTCTTTGAGAAAATATGACCAAGCTACTCTTGTGGAACAAGAGGAAAAGGACCATTAAAATACTTATCTTAGTACACATTTGATATGTGTAGTCCATTTGATGTGCTAACAAAGGGAGTTGTCTCTATTTCATTACCTTTACCGATGATC
The DNA here is from genome assembly GCF_000442705.2 of Elaeis guineensis. Lineage (NCBI taxonomy): Eukaryota > Viridiplantae > Streptophyta > Magnoliopsida > Arecales > Arecaceae > Elaeis > Elaeis guineensis. The sequence continues at coordinate 78,304,433 of NC_025998.2, forward strand.
AGTCATGGTATAGGTAAGTATATGAGATATAACTTTGAAATCTTTTGAAAGGTTCAAATAATTTAGATGTAAAGTAGAGAAGTAAATCAAAAAATTTTTAAAGGTACTTCGATCGAATCGAAGATGCAATACCAAAGAAAAAAATTTCTTGATTATCTCATAAAATAGCATAGGGGACCTTTCTTAGTACATCTCAGCTCAATGAGATAATTAAGAAGAGTCATAGGACTGTAAGAGATATGGTCTGGTCCATAATGGACTCAACTAATTTATTTTTGTTTCTTTAGGAATATGCTTTATTTCTATAAAATTAGATTCTCTCAAATCTATTTCTACCACACCATATGAGATAGGCATGGTGAGAACTGAATCTTGATTATATCAAGATTAAAAGATATCTAGCCTGTGTCAAGGATAGTAGGTGGATATGTTAGAGAATAGATCGATAAAGCTCATTTTAAAAGAATATCCTAAAAAAGTTTGGGATACTACTTTTTTTTTGAAAGGATTACAATATAATTGTGACATGACTTGCTATCTTTTTGAAAAATTATTTAACCAAGATGAAGCAGTAGGAGGAAAGTTAAGCTCAAAGAAAGTATCTCTGAAGAGCAGCAAGCCATAAGACCTAAAAAATCTATTCATGATGAGCCAGTATACATATATTCTTCTTCCACCTTGTATATACAGTAGGATCTCCCATCCTCTCGAAAGGTACTAGGTATATTTAACAGAAGATGTAGAGAAAAAATATTTCTTATGAGAGATAGAAAACATAGAGATAATTTCAAAACCTACAACGAGGCGATGTTAGACATCGACTCTAAGAAAGAGATATGAATCAGCTTTTCTGAGTAGATATTTTTTGAAGATTTCTATATGGATTAGCTTATGAATTTTACTCCTTGTGATAGGAGATCACAAAGTTTACGATAATCTTGGAGTTGGAACATTCATTTCGATGATATGATCATATTGTTGGATCAAAAATGAGGAATTATGTGTTTTCAAAAAGATTAGTGGGAGTGTCCAATACTGATATCGATTAAAATATGATTATATATAAAATTCTCCATGAACCTATTTTTTGAGAATATGAAGATCTATAGAGATAGATGTAATTGGATGCTTGTATTTTCATAGATAAAATACAGAGAATGGATGCTGAAAGAGTTCAGTATAAAAATCTTGAAGAGGGGTCTTCTACCCTCTTGGGCTGAATGGATGCTGAATGGATGCCATGTAATGTACTTGAACTGATAGAATTAATACTGTGAATGTCACAAGTAGATATCAGTTATATTCAAACGAGAGTGCTAGATTGTTGTGAAAATATCCTTAAATACTTGAGAATAACTAAAGATTTGTTCTTAATTTTGGAGAAGGGTCAAAGCTAGGAGTGAGAGGATACACCAATTCAAATTTTATGTCCGATGTTAATGGTAGAATATCTATATCATAGGTGTAATCATATCAATATCTTAGAAAGGTTCCAAGCAATCGATTGATGGAAGTTGAGTATACTGTAGATATGTAGGATGTATTTTGGTTCTAATATTAGTTGCAGAATTGATTGTCATGTCATCAGATGCCATGACACTATACTGCAAAGATAATGACACCATAGCCCTTACTAAGGAGCCTAGGTCTCACCAGATATCTAAGCACATAGAGCAACAGAACATGTGACTACCTCAAGTAAAAATACTTAGAGGTGCAGAGAGCAATCTCTACATAAGATGTGGTTAATCCACTGGTAAGTCACTTAGCTAGCCAAAGATTAAAGCCTGTCTTGAGAAGATGGAGCTTGGTATATGGTAGATTGGCGTTAGTGTAAGTGAAAGATTGTTGGATATATGTCTTAGAAGTCAATCTTGACTGATGCATATCGTATTACTAAGATATGATTTTATACTTAATGAGTATTTATAATACCAATCATGTATTATGTGTCTATGAATCATCCAAGAGATTAACAAGATGATGACACATATTCTCAAAGAGTTGAGAATTTGAGACGTATCGTTGATGGTTAATTCTTAAATTGGTCCTGATCATAGGATCATCATGGGGATGATGATTGATCCAGATAGATCAGTACACGGATCGCTTTCTTCGAGCAGATGAGTCTCGAGTCTACGGTATAGTGACACTGGAGTGAGAGTACAGGTGGTTGTTAGAGAACAACTAACACTGAGCGTGACCAACACGAGAAGTCACATGGATGTCTGCTCACTCGTTAGTGATTTTCTCGATATTGTAGTAGTATGACTAGTCTTTTGACCTGCAGTACTACAGTTGCTCGCAGTAAGATTGCTGGAGTTTGACTACACATAAATATTGACTCAATGAGTCCTTGTAGTGGATGTTGGTGACAGTTGATCCACTGTTGGAATAGGATGTGTACTTAGATGAAATCTATCGATCCTAGTAGAAGGGAGTAGTCCTATAAGATTTAAGAAGTTGAGTCTTTAAGTCTATGACCATAACAGTATGATTAATGAAAAAGAATTTCTATGAGAATCATATATGGACTCGAGCTGATTGAATCTATCATATGATCGATGATTAGGTTTGATGATTCATTTATGACTTGCCATCCGGTCGAAACTCACGATAGAGGGACTGTATCATGCGTTAACTGCATCTAAAGGTTCATCATCTTTTATTCTGCTGGGTTGTCACTATATACTGCTAGGTGTCACTAGTAGATTGTGAGATCTACGAGCATCATCTTGATGATCGATGATCCTTGGTGGACAGAGTTGGAATGGTTCCAACCCATTGAAAGGAGTTTTGATGATATTATGATAGGGATCATAATATATCTCATTATTAGATAAAATAAAACCTATAAGGTCACACACAAAGAGGCTTTTGACTGATCAGATTGTTGAATTATGATTATGAATCGTGATAGGATTTAATTATCAATTTGATTGATGTTTAATCCAATATAAAAGTTGTAATTAAGTAACTCACTAAAGAGTTAGTGAGTTATAGGAGGATTAATTAGCAATAGGATTGCTAATTGACTTAATTTGATTGAGCTATGGGGCTTGAATCAAGTCTAATTAAATTAAATTCAATTTGACTTGATATGGGTTTGATTTGATCAAACCTAAGTGGGTTATGAGATAATCAAATTGTATGGGAGGATAATTCTTTGTTTGATTAAGATTTGAGTTTGACTTAATTTTTAATTAGATTAGGATCTAATAAAGAGTGTTTGAGTTTTTATTTGGATTAAAATTTTTTCTCTTCATGGGTGCACCAAATCCCAATTAGATTAGGATTAAATTGAGGTTGACTCAAGCACCAAGAGAGAGTCTAAAAAGACTAAGACTCTTTTTCTAATTAGATGACATCTAATCTAAATTATTTGATCTCCTAATCAGATTTGGATTTCAATATATTTGGATTTAATCAATTCTTAATATGTTTAGAATTGGTGAGAATTTAAATTAGTTTAAATCAGCCACCTAAAGAGGAGTCTTATGAAGTTAAAACTCTCCCTTTCCATGTGCATAAACCAGCCCCACGCCCAACCAGATTTTGGATGCCATATATTCCATGCCCTCTTCTCCTCTTGTGCATGTAAGAAATCACTTAAAACTCTTTTCTCCCATGAGATATCTGGGCATAAAAGAATTGGATGTGGGCGGCATCATATGCAAGAGTCCTAGCATCATTGGACTCTTATCTCCTTATCTTTACTTCCTATTTAAATGAAGCATCCTATGGGGTGTGCAACCAACTAGATGTGATCAGGTTTGATGCCAAAAGAAAGGGGAGACGTGCATGGAAAAATAAAAGGGAGAAAGGCATGGGATGAAGGTCATGGGTGAGAGATAAGTTAGATGATATCTCTTCTTTCTTACCAACAACCAAAGGTTGGTTGTTAGGGACTCTTCTTTATCTCTTTTGTCCTAGTTTGGATATGATTTTTCTTCTCCTCTTTGTCTAAAAGTTGAACAAGAAATTTTATATCTCTATCGTAGAGATTTGGTGCATAGATTTTAGGAAAAAAAGAGAAGAAAGGGTTCTTCTCATGATCTCTAATATAGAAATCATCATCGTCCTATTTTCTTCTTCTTTTCTAAGAGTGTCTTGGGAGGAAAAAAGATTTTTCAACCATCAAGATACGATCTCTGCAAGGGAGCTAGCATCTCGGTGAGATCATGAAGCTTCTGATTAGATCGAAGTCTCGTGTGGATACCTATAGAGGTCAGACACTGGTGCAATTTTAAGAGACCTTCGAAAGACATCCATGATCATCAGCCAAAGATAGTTATAGTTTATCAATAAAGAATGATTATTGTGATATCATTATGAATGATATTACAATAATGTGAGGATAATTAAAAAATGGTGTCTATATTTTGTCACAGTCTATGAGTGTAATGTACACTTTAAATAAACATTCAAAGTTAGATAATGTCAGATGCCTACCTTTGACATTGCAGGCTCGGTCATATTAACAAGAGCAAGATAAGCAGGTTAGCATAAGAGGGTATCCTCAATATCAATGATTGTGAATCATTGTCGACCTGTGAGTCTTGTCTTCTTGGAAAGATGACTAAATTATCTTTTATTAGAAAAGGTGAATGAGCTAGTAAAATTCTAGATCTAATACATAGTGATGTTTGTGGACCTATGAACATTAGTGCTAGAGGAGGGTATAACTATACCATTATATTCATAGACGACCTATCTAGGTATGGGTATGTTTACTTGATGAAATACAAGTCCGAATCATTTGAAATATTCAAATAATTTTATAGTGAAGTGGAGAAACAAACTAAAAAAATTATTAAGACTCTTCAGTCTGATCGAGGGGGTGAATATCTTTTCAATAAATTTCTGACATATCTTGATAGAATAGGATTCTCTCACAATAGACTCCTTCAGGGACACCACAGCATAATGGTGTCTCAGAAAGGAGGAATTGAATCTTGTTGGACATGGTTCGATCTATGATGGGATTTACAAGTCTGTCGATCTTTTTTTAGGGATATATACTTAGGATAGCCTATTTTGTACTCAATAATATTTTGAGCAAGTCAGTTAGTAAAACACCATATGAGATATGGTCAGGGCATAGGCCGAACCTCACTTACCTTAAGATCTGGGGGTGTCTGGCTTAAGTCAAATAATTACAAACCGATAAGCTCGGACCTAGGTCCGATAAGTATAATTTTGTAGGATATCTCAAGAAAATGAGGGAATATTACTTTTACCTTCCTGTTGAATAAAAAGTATTTGTCAGTAGTAAGGTACACTTTTGTTGAAAAATATATCCCAAAAGCCAATCGTCAACCTATTGACGGTTGAGCAACCTTGTAAAGTAATTGATTTGTTAATAAATAAAATATATTTTTGATATTTTCATCATAAGTTTTTATTTTCTAATGAACTCGATTGTTGTGATGAAGTCCTTAGGACTATTTAGGTTCAATAAAGAGAGAATTTATCGATTAGTCCTTAAAACTGTTCACGACCAAATGATAGGCTGTTAATAAGGATGACAGCTTCTATTAAGCATAGGTTGCTGTAGGCCATATGGGTTGGTTGTCCTCTTAACCAAGGAGTGTGGAGACACTGGTATGGCATACAGGTGAGATATAAGGATACACCATCATTGAACATGACCAACTCCAGAGTATTTTGCTGTCGAGAATGTCTCTGATGGGATATAGGTATAAGTGTCCCTTAGATCTGAGATCGCCTTAGTGACTTGCAAGCAACTCATTGTGCTTTGGTACTGGACTAACTAAATTTTTAATTCAGTGACAGAAGGTTTCTGGGCATAGTCAAGTACTTGTGAAGTTAGAGTATGATGAAGATGGGATTGACCACTCCAAGAGTTAGAGAAGAATGAGTCGCTGTATTTCAATTTAGCAAAATCTTGGCCAAGGTAATCCATCAGATGGATTTGATATTTTGAAATACAATGTGGACAACCTGATCAGAGTTGACAGTGGAACTCTGAGGTGTCCTATGAGCATTTTGGTCAAGGGGATGAATTATATGGAAACTATATCTGCATGGGTTCTAAGGATGTTGTTCTACACATTCGACCTATCCGACCGTCGGGTACCATTACTAGATGGTCACTTTGATTGGTATAAAAATTTATTTTTATGCTACCGACTTAGGTTTGAATATATGAGGTCACACACATTAGAGTTCATGATCCGATCGGATGGTTGATCAACGATTAAGAATCGTTCTAGGGTTAAATGATCAATACGATTGACATTTAACCTAGTGCAAGTGTTGCAGGAGGATCGATTAGCAATTCAATTACTAATTAGCTTAATTTGATTAAGTCAATGGGATGAGATTAAGTCTAATTGAATATAATTTAATTAGATTTGGTTTGGACTTGATTGGATCAAGTTCAATTAGTTTATTGGATAAGCCAAGTTTAAGAAAAAACTAGTCCTAGTTCAATTAGGACTTGGGTCAACCTAATTTCTAAGTCGATTAGAAAATTAAATCAGATTTAAATCTAATTTAATCTGATTAAATTAGATTTTTAATTGAGTTAAGATCTATTTTAATTGAGTTTATTTGGTTTTGGTTTGATTTGATTTGAGAAACTAAATTTGAACAAGTCATAGATTGAATCCTAGTAAGACTAGGATTCCACCTTGTGCCACCTTAGCCCCCCACGCCCACTCTCTCTTATTTTGAGCGACAAAATTTTCTCTCCCAGACCTTCACATATGCCCAAAGCTTTCCACTCTTTCTTTCTTACATGGAATGTGGTTGTGGACCAAGTCAAAGTAGGAATTAGTTTGGATTTCAAATTTTATGAGATAGAATTTTAGGAAACCAAAACTCTTTTTTTATGGCACTGATTTTATCTAAATTTTTTTTGAGATTTTTATGAGTTTTATGGCACATATTGTGCACCCTTTGTTGGTGGTCCATGGTAGAAAAAGAAGGAGGGGGCACCCAAGAGTTGGGCACCCCTTGTCTTGCCCTGTTTGGATTTTTCTTGACTAGGTATTTGACCTAGACAAGAATTCTTCATATCTCATTATTTAAGATGAATTTCCTCTTGAGATTTCTGTAGATTATAGATAATTGAGAAACCTTTGGGGCATGTGAAAATCAGAGAGAAATAGTGTTGGGATGTGAATATATAATAGTCACAAATCTAAGTGTCTGGGTGAGAGCAAAGAGAAGAAGAAGAGGGTCTTGTTCTAGGGTTGCTGAGTTCACCTCTTTTCTTCCTCCATCTGTGAGTTTTTTGAGAGTGTCTCACATCTAAAACTCCTTCTCCTACTTTTCATCATTGGAAGAGTCTAAATCAAGAAGAAAGAGGCATCTGATCGACCATCAAAGAAGGATCAGCGCAGTACTAGCATACTGTGCTGATTTTCTGGACCAAAACTTCTGATCAAGATTCATGGGCTCGTGTGGATGAATCCTAGAGACCGGATGTGTGTGTGGCTCACAATATCATCCTCAAGCCTGGATCAACAAAGTTAGAATGTCTAACTCGCAAGGTAATAGATCTGATCTATTATATTTTACATACATTAGATGTAGTATAGAAACATGTTGATATGATCAACATGTAGTTCTTGCTCTTTGTATTTTAATTTTTGATTTAATACCATGTAATAATCATGTAATAGAATCTTAGATCTAGGAGTTCTCTGATTTTATAAGATAAATTTTGATTTATTTTAGTCTTCCACTGCCTGATCTTGAAAAAATTTCAAGATCTAACCTTGAAACCCTAGATCTGGTTCCTTCAACTTTTTGGAAAAAGAGTTCCTTAGTGAAGGAATAAGTGTCTCTAAAGTCGAGCTTGATGAAGTTCAACAGGTTAAAAAACTGACACCAATGACTGAATTTGAACTGAATTTGATAAGATCAAACTCGAAGCCCAATATACAAACATCCTTAAGGTGATCTGGTAGAGTATCGCATCAGCCGGATAAATACCTTGGTTTCTTGATCCAGGATGGGGATCCTGTTGAGCTCGATGAGAACAATGAGGATTCAATCTCCTACATGGATGTAATGTAGAGATCCGACTTTGAGGAATGGCTTAAAATTATGAAATTCAAAATAGAGTCCATGAAGATCAACAATGTGTGGACATTGGTTGATCCACCTGAAGGGGTAAAACTCATAGGGTGTAGGTGGATCTTCAAAAGAAAAAGAGGCATAAATGGGAAGGTTGAAACTTATAAAGTCTGTCTGGTTGTCAAGAGATATCATCAGTATTATGGTGTTGACTATGACGAGACATTCTCTCTTATGGCAATACTCAAGTCCATTCAGATCATGCTTGCGATAGTGGCATACCAGGATAATAAAGTCTGACAAATAGATGTGAAGACAGCTTTCCTAAATAGAGAGCTAAACAAAGAGGTGTATATGATGCAACCTGAAGGGTTCACATCCACAAACGAGTCTAAGGTGTGCAAGCTTCAAAGATCTATTTATGGATTGAAGCAAGTGTCTCAGAGTTGGAACATACATTTTGATAAGGTGATCAGAACATATAGCTTTGTTAAGAAAAGAGAGGAATCTTGTATATATAAGTGGGATAATAGTTCAGTAATTATATTTCTTATTTTGTATGTGGATGATACTTTCTTAATCAAAAATGATGTTATTGCATTATAGAGAATAAAAGTGTGACTGTCATCATAATTCTTCATGAAAGATCTGGGAGAAGCAGCCTACATTCTAGGGATGAAGATCTATAGGGATAGATCTAAGAGGCTGCTTGGACTCTCCCAATCAATGAACATAGATACCATGCTGAAATGGTTCAGTATGAAGAATTTCAAAAAAGACTATCTTCTGATAGATCATAAAATTTTTCTCTCGAAGAAGGATTGTCCGACAACCCCTTAAGAGAAAGAGCATATGAGTAGAATTCTATATGCCTCTGCAGTGGGTTCTATAATGTACATCATGACATGTACGAGATCGGATGTGGCATACTTACTAGGAGTAGTGAGCAGATACCAATCAGATCCGGATGAGAACTATTGGTGCAAAAATCTGCCTGCATCAGAGAAGCTGGAGTCGAGGGAGTCGCGATCGCCATCGGGACCTGCAAAAGAAGTCTAAACCGGAGTTGGGGTTGCTCCGGCAAGATCTTTCGATGCTCAAGCCAGTTCTCTGCCTCAACAAGAATGGAGTGCTCGAACAAAAATTTTAGCAGAGTTTTGGGATAGAAAATTAGAGCTTAGAGAATAACGTATCTGGGGTCCCCCTTTTATAGGTGGAGGGGGCAACAGACTGATAGCGATGTTTATAACTGTCTGGCAGTGAGCTGCCCAGGGTCAGGAGGAGTTTGTGGCGTAGAGTAGTGGAGTGGAATCATGGGCATCACTGGGACATGCCACGTGGAGTCTGTTGCGGGGAGTGGAGCGGCATCCGTTGTCGTGACTTGCCAGTGGGTGGAGGAATCGTGTGGTATCCATCACAGGAAGTGGAGCAGGATCGCGGCCATTATTGTGGTCTGCCAGGGAGTGATGGAGCCATGCGGAATGCATCGCAGGAAGTGGAGCAGAGTCATGGCCATTACTATGGCCTACCAGGGAGTGATGGAGCCACGCAGAATCTATTACAGGAAGTGGAGCAGAGTCATGGCCGTTACTGTGGCCTGCTAGGGGGTCCAGGCCTGTCGATCGAAGTTCGGTCAGAGTTCGGTCTCCACAGAAGCCCGGATGGGGATCATTTATCGAGGAGTCTCGACCGAGGCCTATCTACAACGGACATCCGAACGGAATTCATCCATAATGGAAGCTTGGGTGGAGGCTTACGGTGGGAATCCAGCACGGGCCGCTCGTGGTAGAAATTTGAAGTAGATCATTTGCAGTGAAAACTCGGAGTGGGTCGCTTGCGGTAGGAGCTCGGAGTCCGGCTCCCGTAGGAGTCCGGACGAAGTCTTCCTGCAGTCGAAGTCGGGGATGAGATCCGGTTCTCGTGGGAGTCCGGGCGAAGTCCGACTCTCATAGGAGTCCGGACGGAATCTACCTGGAGTTGAAGTCGTGGGCGAAGTCTGGCTCCCTTGGGGGTCCGGACGAAGTCTGCCAGTAGGTGAAGTTGTGGGCAGAGTCCGGCTCCCGTAGGAGTCCGGACGAAGTCTGCCTGCAAGTGAAGTCGTGGGCGGAGCCCAGCTCCCGTAGGAGTCCGGGCAGAGTCTACCTGTAATTGAAGTCGGGGGCGAAGTCCGGCTCCCGTAGGAGTCTGGATGAAGTCTACCTGTAAGTGAAGTCATGGGCGGAGTTCGGCTCCCGTAGGAGTCCGGGCGGAGTCTTCCTGTAATTGAAGTCGGGGTGGAGTCTAGCTCCCATAGGAGTCCGGGCGAACTCTCCCTGTAGCCGAAGTCGGGGATGAGATCCGGCTCCCATAGGAGTCCGGGCGAAGTCTACCTGCAATTGAAGTTGGGGGCGAAGTCTGGCTCCCGTAGGAGTCCGGATGAAGTCTACCTGTAAGTGAAGTCATGGGCGGAGTCCGGCTCCCGTAGGAGTCCGGGCGGAGTCTTCCTGTAATTGAAGTCGGGGTGGAGTCCGGCTCCCGTAGGAGTCCAGGCGAAGTCTCCCTGCAGCCGGAGTCGGAGATGAGATCCGACTCCCATAGGAGTCCGGGCGAAGTCTATCTGCAATTGAAGTTGGGGGCGAAGTCCGGCTCCCGTAGGAGTTTGGACGAAGTCTACCTGTAAGTGAGGTCGTGGGCGGAGTCTGGCTCCCGTAGGAGTCCGGACGGAGTCTTCCTGTAATTGAAGTCGGGGTGGAGTCCGGCTCCCGTAAGAGTCCGAGCGAAGTCTCCCTGCAGCTGGAGTCGGGGACGAGATCCGACTCCCGTAGGAGTTCGAGCGAAGTCTACCTGCAATTGAAGTTGGGGGTGAAGTCCGGCTCCCGCAGGAGTCCGGACGAAGTCTACCTATAAGTGAAGTCATGGGCGGAGTCCGGCTCCCGTAGGAGTCCGGATGGAGTCTTCCTGTAATTGAAGTCGGGGCGGAGTCCCGCTCCCGTAGGAGTCCGGACGAAGTCTACCTGTAAGTGAAGTCATGGGCGGAGTCCGGCTCCCATAGGAGTCCGGGCGGAGTCTTCCTGTAATTGAAGTCGGGGCGGAGTCCAGCTCCCGTGGGAGTCCAGGAGAAGTCTACCTGCAATTGAAGTTGAGGGCGATGTCCGGCTCCTATCGGAGTCCGGACGAAGTCTACCTGTAAGTGAAGTCGTGGGCGGAGTCCGGCTCTCGTAGGAGTCTGGGCAGAGTCGTCCTGTAATTGAAGTCAGGGCAGAGTCTGGCTCCCATAGGAGTCCGGACGTTTCGAAGAATCCGATCGACGCTGGCGGGGGCTTGTCCGTCGGCAAAACCTGGGAGTGTTGCGGAGGCTCGGCCGCCAGAGGGGTTCGGAGAGATGTCGCCGAAGGTCAGAAGTCAGTAGAATCCCTGAAGGGTCATTCCCGTCACGAACTTCGACTGGGGGGTATTTTATATCCAACACCAGTCCCCCTACTTTCGAGTTCGAATTTTGAATGAAAGAAGTATAGAGAAATTTTCGCAGCCAAAGTTGTCTCCTTGAATCCCGTGCACGATTGCCCTCAGATATTCTGGCATTAAATACGCGCGTGCTGGAGTCTTTTCAAATCGGGGCGATCCGAAGGGACCTTTCAAAATTCTCGCTAGTACGTTGGCCCAGGCACGGCGCAGTAATGGCTCTGTCAGCTGTCAGCCACTTTTAGCCGCCTGCGGTGGTGAGTGGGATACATGGCGAGCGTGGGTCAGCCTAGGGAGATCCGTGATCATTATAGCACTGGATCCCAGGGTCTATTTAAACCCGCCTTTCCGCCTTCAGGAGTTTCATTCTGCCTGAGAGTTCCGTGTCTGCCTTCCCTCCGAGAGCTCTGACCCTCTTTGGCGTCCACCTTGGCCCTAAGCATTCTTCGAGTCATCCCTATCCTCGCCCCTCTGCATCCTTCAGAGTGATCTAGGTTAGTCCCGAAACTTTCATTCTTCTTCTTGCCATTTAGGGTCCTTTTCTCCTTTATTTTTCTTCTGTCGCATTCCTCTGGTTTGGTCCCCCGCAGACCTTTCACCCCTTGTCCCTCCTAATTTCTTCAGGATCTTTAGGGCCCTTATTTGAAATGTCTTCCAGCACCTCCGCCTCTAGTGGTTCCGGGAGTTCGTCCGCCTCAGCCTCCCAGAATCCCCACACTGTAGACGAACCCACATCTGGGGCTGGTCCTCGCCCTATTTTTGCACTGGGTGCCATTCCCTGCTCTCTGACTCTGGACGAACTTCTACTGATAAGGGTTCAGTATGGAGTTCCTCCGGAGTATGATCTGGAGCTTCCTGATCCCTCCAACCGGGCTAGCACCCCCCCACCCGATCGTTTCTGCCTGTATCAGGAGGCTTTTCGTGCCGGACTCCGGCTTCCGCTTCCGCCCTTCATCGTCGCCCTTTTCCATTTCTTGGATATTTCTTTAGCTTCAGTAGCACCGAATTCCTTTAGGTTTTTGATAGGGTTCCTCTTCCTTTGTCATGTAGTCAAAGTTCAGCCATCTCTTTCTTTGTTTAGGCACTTCTACACCTTCAAGCATCACCCCTCGGTAAAGGACTGGTGGTATTTCTCTCCCCAGTTTGGCAAGAAGGAGTTGCTGAAAGGAGCCCCCTCTTCAATCCATAACTGGAAGGAGAAGTACCTCTTCGTCCACTGTCCGACCTCGAGGCTGGGACTGCCCCCTTGGGGCTCCCTGAGGGACTCTGTCCGTCGGGCTCCTAGTTTGGGGGAGGACGATCTTCAGGCCGCCCGGAAGCTTCTTGGTTATTCGGCTCCTTCCCCTCCCAACCTTTTTTTTGCGTGCCACTTCTTCCTTTTTTACCCCGTCACTAATCTTTCTTCTTTTTTCTCTCCTTCTCTTCTCTCTTTTTTTTTTTTTAGGGATGGATGCCGAAGCAGTACGGATGCTCATCAGGGGTCTCAAGGCCCACAAAAGAAAAGGTGCCGCGACCTCCAGATCGGTGAAGAAGGCTAGGACGGAGGAGACGAGCTCGGCCATGCCTGCCCAGGCGGCCTTCACAGTCGAAGTTCCTTCGGACGCCGAACCTCCTGCTCCCCAGGCTTCTTCCAGGAGTCCCCCCACTGAGGTTCCCATTCTGGGGGTCCGTTCTACAGAGGTGCCCGAGGTCGAGAGGGAGAGGAGAAGAAAGTCGGTGGCCCATAGGGTGAGTAGCCACCGGGCCGCCATCGAAGAGTCCCATGGTTTCGAAGAAGAGCTGGGGGAGAATCCCTTCAATGACAGGGACTTGATAAAGCGGTTGATTGATGGCTGCATCCTGCCTGAGGTCGTCGAGAGGATTGATCGCGTCGATCCTGAACAGCAGGATTGGGACTCCCTAGGATCCTTTCTCGAGGTGAACAGATCTTCATTTAATTAGCTTCTCGACCTCCATTCTGACCTCCTAGCCGCCCTTGCAGATTGGGCACCAGCTCCTTGCCAATATCGAGGCAACGAACCGGGCGAGGAGGGATGCCATCCAGGCGGAAGAGAGTCACCGGGCCGAAGTCGCTCGCCTCAAAGAGAAGGCTGCCGAGGTAGTCACCCTCCAAAAGGCTTTGGAGAGAGAAAAGTAGGCCCTGGAGAAAGAAAAGCAGACCTCAGAGGAGACGGTGAGGAAGGCGGAGGTCGAGGTCGCAAATTTGGCAGAGCAAATCTCGATCCTGATCTCGGAGGCTCGGGTTCTTGCAGTGGAGGAGTTCAAGGCCTTTGCGGAGATGAGGGACCTGAACGTCAAGTTTGGCCAAGAAGCATTCATCAAAGGATTCGAGCTCTGTCAAGAGAAGGTAGTCCAAAAATTTCCTGAGCTCGACCTCAGCTTCCTGGGCGAGGCGTCTAAAGACGAAGCTGGTCCCTCTCCCACTGCTACTGCCACCGCGGCTCCCCTTCCAGGAACACCGAGCTCTCCAACCCTACCTCTGAGGTCTGAGACCTCTGACCTTGTATTTTTCCTTTATTATAATTTTTTTTCCTCTTGTCCTTAAGAAATATTTATTCAATAAAATCGGGTTTCTCCTTTTGGAGGGCTTCTCCACTCTGCTCCCCCTCTCTCTTTTTTTTTTTTTTTCAATGAGATGTGCCTTGACGCTTTTGCCTCCCGATGGCAGTGTCCTGCCGAAGTGCTTCCCCTACCACAGGGAATTCCGCTGAAGTTCGTGATCCGATATCTGAAGAAGGAAGTTCATCATTTGACAAAGAGGTCGAAGAAGATGGATGGCAAACTTTGCAGGTTGAGGGAGAGCCACTCTGAAGCCACCACGGAGGCCACCCGCTTTCGGAACCTCCATGTGAAGGGGATCATGGAGTACAACCGAAGGAAAGCAAACTTCGAGAAGGAGCTTGAGGAACACAAGAAGCGCACCAGCGATCGATCTTGGGTTCAAGCTGCCAAGATCAGTTCCCTCAGAGTGGAGCTGTCGGCCGTGCAGGAGAGGATTGGCCAGTTGGAAGGAAGCTCATCCCGACTTCCGACTCGGGCCGACAGTGATCGGGAATGGTCAAAGAAGGTCTCCAACCTTCAGCAGCAGCTCCAGGATGCCGAGGTGAGCTATGATGCATACCGGGCCGGCTGGTGCAGGCAGGTGGACGAATACAGGGGGAAGCTCAGGATGGCGACCAACGAGGTTGCCACCTTCAGAGGTAGCTAGCTGGAGGGGCTCAGCTTACTCCCGCTCTGGATTCCAGTGAACTCCAATCCCTGAGAAGAACCATAGAAGAGCTATCTGTCGTCCTTGGGGAGGAGAAGGCCGAGCTGCAGCAATTGAAGATCCAGCTGGTATGCGAGCAGCAGGCCGTCAAGGATGCGGAGGCAAAATCCGAGGTCCTGAGAAAAAGATGTCGAGAGACGGAGAACGAAAGCCAGTGATTTCATCGAAGATACATGGAGATACTAATGAGAGAGAGGGAATTGGAAGCAGAAGTCAAAAGTTTAAGGTATTCTCTGACGAGGGTCGAAGCCGAAAGTTCGAGGTCGGAGGAAGTCGGGCCCCCTTAGGGCTCTTTTTGTCTTTCATCCTTCTATATGTTTCCTTTTGCCGCTTGTTTGTTTGTTGGTGTTGTAGCTTTTCTTTTCCTTTTTGATGCCGATGTTGTCTTGAGGTTCTTGGTCGTCGCCGCATCGGCTTGCTTGTCTTGTCATCTTTCTTCTTCAGCCTCAAGGGCTCTGTAATATATACTTAATTAATGCAAAGAGAATTTTTCATTACCTCCTTTACTCATGTGTTGAATTGTCATCTGCTGAGCTTCTTTCGGCTTTTGCATTGTCCGATATTGATGCCGCTCGGGAGTATCTGATCACCGTCGCATTGGCCCGCCCTTCTGTTTATGGCCGCTGATTTGTCCGGGATCACTCAGGTCTGACGCCCCATTTTTAGAGTTCAAGCTCGGAGGTCCGAGCTTCTCGTCACCCTGAGGAAGTCGCCTTATCTCGGGCTTGCGTTGAGGGCTTTCTTGAAGGTCAGGGATTTTGATAAGAACTCCAATCCTTGCCGAGATGAGGTTCCTTGCATCTTTGATGCAATTTGTTTCCCATTCGTCGCTGATGCAGTCCGTCGCTTTCCTTCTTAACTCCCCTCCCCTTTTTCCTTTTCTTTTTTCGAGTGAGGGTTTTCCCTTTGCTCTTGGTGGGGTCGCGGGAGCGCGAAGGGGTCACTGGGAAGGTTCCCTTCTTCCTATCTGGTCTTAAACGATCAGATCCCGACTGGCGTTAGGATGGGGTTCTTTTCCTATTTCTGACATAGTTGATTTTAGCTCAGGTTAGGACGAGGTCCTCCTCTTGTCGTTAACAGGGCTATGGGGGCGCATATGGATGCTGTGGGGCTTCTCCCTCCATCCGGTCTGAGTGTAACCGGGCCTTCAACTTTGCTCATGTTAGGGCGAAGTTCTCCTCCTATCCCTAACATGGCTATGGGGGCACATGTGGGCGTTGCAGGGCCTCTCCCCCCATCCAGTCTAAAGAGAATTGGGCCTTCGACTTTGCTCATGTTAGGGCGAGGTTCTCCTCCTGTCCCTAACATGGCTGTGGGGGCACATGTGGGCACTCTTTGGCCTCTCCCCCCATCCGATCTAAGAGAAATCGGGCCTTCGACTTTGCTCATGTTAGGGCGAGGTTCTCCTCCTGTCCCTAACATGGCTGTGGGGGCACATGTGGGCATTGCGGGGCCTCTCCCTCCATCCGATCTAAGAGGAATCGGGCCTTCAACTTTGCTCATGTTAGGGTGAGGTTCTCCTCCTGTCCCTAACATGGCTGTGGGGGCGCATGTGGGCGTTGCGGGGCCTCTCCCCCCATCCGGTCTAAGAGGAACCGGGCCTTTGACTTTGCTCATATTAGGGTTTGTTTTTATTGCCCGAAGGGGTCATCCCCTATCGTTACAAGTCCGTGCCAAAAAGGAAAAGATGTGCAGATCTGAAAGGAATCTTGATTTAAAGTAGAGTCGTTCGTTATACATTTACAAGTTTTCAAACCCTAGTGCCGTGGAAGGTCTGCTTCCTGTCGAGGTCCTCCAAAGATGGAGTTGATGATCTTGATTGGAGGTCGATCTCTGGGCTGCTCTTCCCTCCTTCGCGGCTCAGGCTGCGGCAGGGCCCTTGGCCGATCGTCTCTACCTTTAGGCCGGCATCGAATGAACCTATCAAGTCGACCTCGTCGGATGAGCTCCTCGATCTCGTCTCAGAGCTGGATGCATTCCTCCATGTCGTGGCCGTGGTCACGATGGTAGAGGCAAAACTTGTTAGGATTGCACTTCTCGATGTGCGTGCGCATCCTCTCTGGCCTAGGGAGCTGCTCTCTGACCTCCATCAGCACCTGAGTTTTCGACGCGTTGAGGGCGGCATAGTTGCAGAATCTTCCTGGGGGAGAGCCCCATCGAGCCCGATGATCCGGGCTTCCCTGTCTGCATGCTCGAGGAGGAGTCTGGACATGCTTGTACCTGGGAGGAGTTCGAGAATGTGGCCGAGCTTCTCTCGGCCATTTT
>NC_025998.2:78321555-78376784 GCF_000442705.2 Elaeis guineensis
TCTTCCTGCAGTCGAAGTCGGGGATGAGATCCGGTTCTCGTGGGAGTCCGGGCGAAGTCCGACTCTCATAGGAGTCCGGACGGAATCTACCTGGAGTTGAAGTCGTGGGCGAAGTCTGGCTCCCTTGGGGGTCCGGACGAAGTCTGCCAGTAGGTGAAGTTGTGGGCAGAGTCCGGCTCCCGTAGGAGTCCGGACGAAGTCTGCCTGCAAGTGAAGTCGTGGGCGGAGCCCAGCTCCCGTAGGAGTCCGGGCAGAGTCTACCTGTAATTGAAGTCGGGGGCGAAGTCCGGCTCCCGTAGGAGTCTGGATGAAGTCTACCTGTAAGTGAAGTCATGGGCGGAGTTCGGCTCCCGTAGGAGTCCGGGCGGAGTCTTCCTGTAATTGAAGTCGGGGTGGAGTCTAGCTCCCATAGGAGTCCGGGCGAACTCTCCCTGTAGCCGAAGTCGGGGATGAGATCCGGCTCCCATAGGAGTCGGGCGAAGTCTACCTGCAATTGAAGTTGGGGGCGAAGTCTGGCTCCCGTAGGAGTCCGGATGAAGTCTACCTGTAAGTGAAGTCATGGGCGGAGTCCGGCTCCCGTAGGAGTCCGGGCGGAGTCTTCCTGTAATTGAAGTCGGGGTGGAGTCCGGCTCCCGTAGGAGTCCAGGCGAAGTCTCCCTGCAGCCGGAGTCGGAGATGAGATCCGACTCCCATAGGAGTCCGGGCGAAGTCTAATCTGCAATTGAAGTTGGGGGCGAAGTCCGGCTCCCGTAGGAGTTTGGACGAAGTCTACCTGTAAGTGAGGTCGTGGGCGGAGTCTGGCTCCCGTAGGAGTCCGGACGGAGTCTTCCTGTAATTGAAGTCGGGGTGGAGTCCGGCTCCGTAAGAGTCCGAGCGAAGTCTCCCTGCAGCTGGAGTCGGGGACGAGATCCGACTCCCGTAGGAGTTCGAGCGAAGTCTACCTGCAATTGAAGTTGGGGGTGAAGTCCGGCTCCCGCAGGAGTCCGGACGAAGTCTACCTATAAGTGAAGTCATGGGCGGAGTCCGGCTCCCGTAGGAGTCCGGATGGAGTCTTCCTGTAATTGAAGTCGGGGCGGGAGTCCCGCTCCCGTAGGAGTCCGGACGAAGTCTACCTGTAAGTGAAGTCATGGGCGGAGTCCGGCTCCCATAGGAGTCCGGGCGGAGTCTTCCTGTAATTGAAGTCGGGGCGGAGTCCAGCTCCCGTGGGAGTCCAGGAGAAGTCTACCTGCAATTGAAGTTGAGGGCGATGTCCGGCTCCTATCGGAGTCCGGACGAAGTCTACCTGTAAGTGAAGTCGTGGGCGGAGTCCGGCTCTCGTAGGAGTCTGGGCAGAGTCGTCCTGTAATTGAAGTCAGGGCAGAGTCTGGCTCCCATAGGAGTCCGGACGTTTCGAAGAATCCGATCGACGCTGGCGGGGGCTTGTCCGTCGGCAAAACCTGGGAGTGTTGCGGAGGCTCGGCCGCCAGAGGGGTTCGGAGAGATGTCGCCGAAGGTCAGAAGTCAGTAGAATCCCTGAAGGGTCATTCCGTCACGAACTTCGACTGGGGGTATTTTATATCCAACACCAGTCCCCCTACTTTCGAGTTCGAATTTTGAATGAAAGAAGTATAGAGAAATTTTCGCAGCCAAAGTTGTCTCCTTGAATCCCGTGCACGATTGCCCTCAGATATTCTGGCATTAAATACGCGCGTGCTGGAGTCTTTTCAAATCGGGGCGATCCGAAGGGACCTTTCAAAATTCTCGCTAGTACGTTGGCCCAGGCACGGCGCAGTAATGGCTCTGTCAGCTGTCAGCCACTTTTAGCCGCCTGCGGTGGTGAGTGGGATACATGGCGAGCGTGGGTCAGCCTAGGGAGATCCGTGATCATTATAGCACTGGATCCCAGGGTCTATTTAAACCCGCCTTTCCGCCTTCAGGAGTTTCATTCTGCCTGAGAGTTCCGTGTCTGCCTTCCCTCCGAGAGCTCTGACCCTCTTTGGCGTCCACCTTGGCCCTAAGCATTCTTCGAGTCATCCCTATCCTCGCCCCTCTGCATCCTTCAGAGTGATCTAGGTTAGTCCCGAAACTTTCATTCTTCTTCTTGCCATTTAGGGTCCTTTTCTCCTTTATTTTTCTTCTGTCGCATTCCTCTGGTTTGGTCCCCCGCAGACCTTTCACCCCTTGTCCCTCCTAATTTCTTCAGGATCTTTAGGGCCCTTATTTGAAATGTCTTCCAGCACCTCCGCCTCTAGTGGTTCCGGGAGTTCGTCCGCCTCAGCCTCCCAGAATCCCCACACTGTAGACGAACCCACATCTGGGGCTGGTCCTCGCCCTATTTTTGCACTGGGTGCCATTCCCTGCTCTCTGACTCTGGACGAACTTCTACTGATAAGGGTTCAGTATGGAGTTCCTCCGGAGTATGATCTGGAGCTTCCTGATCCCTCCAACCGGGCTAGCACCCCCCCACCCGATCGTTTCTGCCTGTATCAGGAGGCTTTTCGTGCCGGACTCCGGCTTCCGCTTCCGCCCTTCATCGTCGCCCTTTTCCATTTCTTGGATATTTCTTTAGCTTCAGTAGCACCGAATTCCTTTAGGTTTTTGATAGGGTTCCTCTTCCTTTGTCATGTAGTCAAAGTTCAGCCATCTCTTTCTTTGTTTAGGCACTTCTACACCTTCAAGCATCACCCCTCGGTAAAGGACTGGTGGTATTTCTCTCCCCAGTTTGGCAAGAAGGAGTTGCTGAAAGGAGCCCCCTCTTCAATCCATAACTGGAAGGAGAAGTACCTCTTCGTCCACTGTCCGACCTCGAGGCTGGGACTGCCCCCTTGGGGCTCCCTGAGGGACTCTGTCCGTCGGGCTCCTAGTTTGGGGAGGACGATCTTCAGGCCGCCCGGAAGCTTCTTGGTTATTCGGCTCCTTCCCCTCCCAACCTTTTTTTTGCGTGCCACTTCTTCCTTTTTTACCCCGTCACTAATCTTTCTTCTTTTTTCTCTCCTTCTCTTCTCTCTTTTTTTTTTTTTAGGGATGGATGCCGAAGCAGTACGGATGCTCATCAGGGGTCTCAAGGCCCACAAAAGAAAAGGTGCCGCGACCTCCAGATCGGTGAAGAAGGCTAGGACGGAGGAGACGAGCTCGGCCATGCCTGCCCAGGCGGCCTTCACAGTCGAAGTTCCTTCGGACGCCGAACCTCCTGCTCCCCAGGCTTCTTCCAGGAGTCCCCCCACTGAGGTTCCCATTCTGGGGGTCCGTTCTACAGAGGTGCCCGAGGTCGAGAGGGAGAGGAGAAGAAAGTCGGTGGCCCATAGGGTGAGTAGCCACCGGGCCGCCATCGAAGAGTCCCATGGTTTCGAAGAAGAGCTGGGGGAGAATCCCTTCAATGACAGGGACTTGATAAAGCGGTTGATTGATGGCTGCATCCTGCCTGAGGTCGTCGAGAGGATTGATCGCGTCGATCCTGAACAGCAGGATTGGGACTCCCTAGGATCCTTTCTCGAGGTGAACAGATCTTCATTTAATTAGCTTCTCGACCTCCATTCTGACCTCCTAGCCGCCCTTGCAGATTGGGCACCAGCTCCTTGCCAATATCGAGGCAACGAACCGGGCGAGGAGGGATGCCATCCAGGCGGAAGAGAGTCACCGGGCCGAAGTCGCTCGCCTCAAAGAGAAGGCTGCCGAGGTAGTCACCCTCCAAAAGGCTTTGGAGAGAGAAAAGTAGGCCCTGGAGAAAGAAAAGCAGACCTCAGAGGAGACGGTGAGGAAGGCGGAGGTCGAGGTCGCAAATTTGGCAGAGCAAATCTCGATCCTGATCTCGGAGGCTCGGGTTCTTGCAGTGGAGGAGTTCAAGGCCTTTGCGGAGATGAGGGACCTGAACGTCAAGTTTGGCCAAGAAGCATTCATCAAAGGATTCGAGCTCTGTCAAGAGAAGGTAGTCCAAAAATTTCCTGAGCTCGACCTCAGCTTCCTGGGCGAGGCGTCTAAAGACGAAGCTGGTCCCTCTCCCACTGCTACTGCCACCGCGGCTCCCCTTCCAGGAACACCGAGCTCTCCAACCCTACCTCTGAGGTCTGAGACCTCTGACCTTGTATTTTTCCTTTATTATAATTTTTTTTCCTCTTGTCCTTAAGAAATATTTATTCAATAAAATCGGGTTTCTCCTTTTGGAGGGCTTCTCCACTCTGCTCCCCCTCTCTCTTTTTTTTTTTTTTTCAATGAGATGTGCCTTGACGCTTTTGCCTCCCGATGGCAGTGTCCTGCCGAAGTGCTTCCCCTACCACAGGGAATTCCGCTGAAGTTCGTGATCCGATATCTGAAGAAGGAAGTTCATCATTTGACAAAGAGGTCGAAGAAGATGGATGGCAAACTTTGCAGGTTGAGGGAGAGCCACTCTGAAGCCACCACGGAGGCCACCCGCTTTCGGAACCTCCATGTGAAGGGGATCATGGAGTACAACCGAAGGAAAGCAAACTTCGAGAAGGAGCTTGAGGAACACAAGAAGCGCACCAGCGATCGATCTTGGGTTCAAGCTGCCAAGATCAGTTCCCTCAGAGTGGAGCTGTCGGCCGTGCAGGAGAGGATTGGCCAGTTGGAAGGAAGCTCATCCCGACTTCCGACTCGGGCCGACAGTGATCGGGAATGGTCAAAGAAGGTCTCCAACCTTCAGCAGCAGCTCCAGGATGCCGAGGTGAGCTATGATGCATACCGGGCCGGCTGGTGCAGGCAGGTGGACGAATACAGGGGGAAGCTCAGGATGGCGACCAACGAGGTTGCCACCTTCAGAGGTAGCTAGCTGGAGGGGCTCAGCTTACTCCCGCTCTGGATTCCAGTGAACTCCAATCCCTGAGAAGAACCATAGAAGAGCTATCTGTCGTCCTTGGGGAGGAGAAGGCCGAGCTGCAGCAATTGAAGATCCAGCTGGTATGCGAGCAGCAGGCCGTCAAGGATGCGGAGGCAAAATCCGAGGTCCTGAGAAAAAGATGTCGAGAGACGGAGAACGAAAGCCAGTGATTTCATCGAAGATACATGGAGATACTAATGAGAGAGAGGGAATTGGAAGCAGAAGTCAAAAGTTTAAGGTATTCTCTGACGAGGGTCGAAGCCGAAAGTTCGAGGTCGGAGGAAGTCGGGCCCCCTTAGGGCTCTTTTTGTCTTTCATCCTTCTATATGTTTCCTTTTGCCGCTTGTTTGTTTGTTGGTGTTGTAGCTTTTCTTTTCCTTTTTGATGCCGATGTTGTCTTGAGGTTCTTGGTCGTCGCCGCATCGGCTTGCTTGTCTTGTCATCTTTCTTCTTCAGCCTCAAGGGCTCTGTAATATATACTTAATTAATGCAAAGAGAATTTTTCATTACCTCCTTTACTCATGTGTTGAATTGTCATCTGCTGAGCTTCTTTCGGCTTTTGCATTGTCCGATATTGATGCCGCTCGGGAGTATCTGATCACCGTCGCATTGGCCCGCCCTTCTGTTTATGGCCGCTGATTTGTCCGGGATCACTCAGGTCTGACGCCCCATTTTTAGAGTTCAAGCTCGGAGGTCCGAGCTTCTCGTCACCCTGAGGAAGTCGCCTTATCTCGGGCTTGCGTTGAGGGCTTTCTTGAAGGTCAGGGATTTTGATAAGAACTCCAATCCTTGCCGAGATGAGGTTCCTTGCATCTTTGATGCAATTTGTTTCCCATTCGTCGCTGATGCAGTCCGTCGCTTTCCTTCTTAACTCCCCTCCCCTTTTTCCTTTTCTTTTTTCGAGTGAGGGTTTTCCCTTTGCTCTTGGTGGGGTCGCGGGAGCGCGAAGGGGTCACTGGGAAGGTTCCCTTCTTCCTATCTGGTCTTAAACGATCAGATCCCGACTGGCGTTAGGATGGGGTTCTTTTCCTATTTCTGACATAGTTGATTTTAGCTCAGGTTAGGACGAGGTCCTCCTCTTGTCGTTAACAGGGCTATGGGGGCGCATATGGATGCTGTGGGGCTTCTCCCTCCATCCGGTCTGAGTGTAACCGGGCCTTCAACTTTGCTCATGTTAGGGCGAAGTTCTCCTCCTATCCCTAACATGGCTATGGGGGCACATGTGGGCGTTGCAGGGCCTCTCCCCCCATCCAGTCTAAAGAGAATTGGGCCTTCGACTTTGCTCATGTTAGGGCGAGGTTCTCCTCCTGTCCCTAACATGGCTGTGGGGGCACATGTGGGCACTCTTTGGCCTCTCCCCCCATCCGATCTAAGAGAAATCGGGCCTTCGACTTTGCTCATGTTAGGGCGAGGTTCTCCTCCTGTCCCTAACATGGCTGTGGGGGCACATGTGGGCATTGCGGGGCCTCTCCCTCCATCCGATCTAAGAGGAATCGGGCCTTCAACTTTGCTCATGTTAGGGTGAGGTTCTCCTCCTGTCCCTAACATGGCTGTGGGGGCGCATGTGGGCGTTGCGGGGCCTCTCCCCCCATCCGGTCTAAGAGGAACCGGGCCTTTGACTTTGCTCATATTAGGGTTTGTTTTTATTGCCCGAAGGGGTCATCCCCTATCGTTACAAGTCCGTGCCAAAAAGGAAAAGATGTGCAGATCTGAAAGGAATCTTGATTTAAAGTAGAGTCGTTCGTTATACATTTACAAGTTTTCAAACCCTAGTGCCGTGGAAGGTCTGCTTCCTGTCGAGGTCCTCCAAAGATGGAGTTGATGATCTTGATTGGAGGTCGATCTCTGGGCTGCTCTTCCCTCCTTCGCGGCTCAGGCTGCGGCAGGGCCCTTGGCCGATCGTCTCTACCTTTAGGCCGGCATCGAATGAACCTATCAAGTCGACCTCGTCGGATGAGCTCCTCGATCTCGTCTCAGAGCTGGATGCATTCCTCCATGTCGTGGCCGTGGTCACGATGGTAGAGGCAAAACTTGTTAGGATTGCACTTCTCGATGTGCGTGCGCATCCTCTCTGGCCTAGGGAGCTGCTCTCTGACCTCCATCAGCACCTGAGTTTTCGACGCGTTGAGGGCGGCATAGTTGCAGAATCTTCCTGGGGGAGAGCCCCATCGAGCCCGATGATCCGGGCTTCCCTGTCTGCATGCTCGAGGAGGAGTCTGGACATGCTTGTACCTGGGAGGAGTTCGAGAATGTGGCCGAGCTTCTCTCGGCCATTTTTCGACTGCGGGCTTACTCGATTCCCCTACCTGCCGCTCTCTCGCGGTCTCCTCGTCCTTCATTTTGAAGGCTTCTTCCACTTGGGCGTACCCATCGGCCCGAGCCAACAGGTCAGCAAAATCTCTGGGGTACTTCTTCTCCAGGGAGAATAAAAGGTCGTTCTTCTGAAGGCCGCCTTTCAAGGCGGCCATCGCTACCGACTGGTCCAAGTTCCAAACCTCCAACCCGATGACATTGAAACGGTTGATGTAGGCCCGAATGGACTCCCCCTCCCTCTGCTTGATGTTGATGAGGGACTCCAAACCCTTCCGGGGATGCTGGCTGCTAACAAAATGAGCCACAAACTGGTGGCTCATCTGATCAAAAGAAAAGATGGTACCCGACTTCAGCACCGAGTACCAGTTCCTCGCCGCTCCCTTCAAGGTGGATGGGAAGGCTCGGCATAGAATGGCGTCGGGTGCATCATGAAGTAGCATCATCGTCCGGAAGGCCTCCAGGTGGTCAACTAGATCTGAAGTCTCATCGTAGCTTTTAAATTGAGGAAGTTTGAAGTTCGACAGGATCGCTTCCTGCATGATCATTTGAGAAAAGGGAGGGTCAGTACAAATATCCTCACCATAAGTGGGGGGAGCGTGGCGGAGCTCTTCAATCCGCCGGTTCATCTCCTGGAGCCTCCGGTCCAGGAAATCCTCTCGACTACGGGTCTCGAGGGTCTTCTAGCAGAATGGAGGTAGAGATCTTCCAGGGGTAGAATCGTGATCTGACTGAGGGATCTCCACCCTCGGATTCATCTTTCCGAGAAAGATGGGGCGGCTGGCCCAGGTGGCCCATCCCACCGTCGGATTTTGGGGTTCCGATGATGCTCTTTCCAATCGCACTGATGCCTGCGGCTGCTGCTGCTGTTGCATGGCCTGCACAGCTTTAGTGAGGCCTCTGACCTGCTGCACCAGTAGGTCGAATTGCTCCGTGCCAACCGCCGTCGTCGTCGGAGGAGGAGGAGGTTGGGAAATTGGAGGTGAGGCCGGAGCCTGAGAATTGGCCGTAGAGGTCGTAGATCGCCACGTGGATGCTTTGCGGGGAGGCATCGGGCAAAGACCTAGTGGGGGAAGGAGGAGTGGATGTCGGAAAAGATGACCGGAGGTGGTCCCGTTGAGCGCTCCTTTAAGAACAAGGGTACTGCGAAGACACAGGCCCTTCCTCTAGCGCCAATCCTGTTGGTGCAAAAATCCTACTGTGTCGGAGAAGCTGGAGTTGAGGGAGTCACGGTCGCCGTCGGGACCTGCAAAAGAAGTCTAAATCGGAGTTTGGGTTGCTCCGGCAAGACCCTCCGACGCTCAAGTCAGTTCTCTACCTCAACAAGAATGGAGTGCTCGAACGAAAATTTTAGCAGAGTTTTTGGATAGAAAATTAGAGCTTAGAGAATAACGTATCTGGGGTCCCCCTTTTATAGACAGAGGGGGCAACAGACTGATAGCGATGTTTATAACCGTCTGGCAGTGAGCTGCCCAGGGTCAGGAGGAGTTTGTGGCACAAAGTAGTGGAGTGGAATCGTGGGCATCACCGGGACATGCCACGTGGAGTCTGTTGTGGGGAGTGGAGCGGCGTCCGTTGTCGCGACTTGCCAGAGGGTGGAGGAACTGTGCGGTATCCATCGCAAGAAGTGGAGCAGGATCGCGGCCATTATTGTGGTCTGCCAGGGAGTGATGGAGCCGTGCGAAATCCATCATAGAAAATGGAGCAGAGTCGTGACCGTTACTGCGGCCTGCCAGGGAGTGATGGAGCCGTACGAAATCTGTTGCAGGAAGTGGAGCAGAGTCGTGGCTGTTACTGCGGCCTGCTAGGGGGTCCAGGCCTGTCAATCGAAGTTTGGTCGGAGTCTGATCTCCACAGAAGCCCGAATGGGGATCATTTGTCGGAGAGTCTCGGTCGAGGCCTGTCTACAATGGACATCTGAACGGAATTCATTCATAATGGAAGCTTGGGTGGAGGCTTACGGTGGGAATCCAGCATGGGCCGCTCGTGGTAGAAATTTGAAGTAGATCGTTTGCAGTGGAAACTCGGAGTGGGTCGCTTGCGGTAGGAGCTCGGAGTCTGGCTCCCGTAGGAGTCCGGACGAAGTCTTCCTGCAGTCGAAGTCGGGGATGAGATTCGGCTCCCATGGGAGTCCAGGCGAAGTCTACCTACAATCGAAGCTGGGGGCGAAGTCCAGCTCTCGTAGGAGTCCGGACGGAATCTACCTAGAGTTGAAGTCGGGGGCGAAGTCCGGCTCCCGTGGGGGTCCGGATGAAGTCTGCCTGCAGGTGAAGTTGTGGGCGGAGTCTGGCTCCCGTAGGAGTCCGGACGAAGTCTGCCTGCAAGTGAAGTCATGGGCGGAGCCCAGCTCCCGTAGGAGTCTGGGCGGAGTCTACCTGTAATTGAAGTTGGAGGTGAAGTCCGGCTCTCGTAGGAGTCCGGACGAAGTCTACCTGTAAGTGAAGTCATGGACGGAGTTCGGCTCCCGTACGAGTCCGGGTGGAGTCTTCCTGTAATTAAAGTCGGGGCGGAGTCTGGCTCCCGTAGGAGTCCAGGCGAAGTCTCCCTGCAGTCGAAGTCGGGGATGAGATCCGGCTCCCGTAGGAGTCCGGGCGAAGTCTACCTGCAATTGAAGTTGGGGACGAAGTCCGGCTCCCGTAGGAGTCTGGACGAAGTCTACCTGTAAGTGAAGTCGTGGGCGGAGTCCGGCTCCCGTAGGAGTCTGGGCGGAGTCTTCTTGTAATTGAAGTCAGGGCGGAGTCTAGCTCCCGTAGGAGTCCGGACGAAGTCTCCCTACAGCCGGAGTCAGGGACGAGATCCGGCTCCCGTAGGAGTCCAGGCAAAGTCTACCTGCAATTGAAGTTGGGGGCGAAGTCCGGCTCCCATAGGAGTCCAGATGAAGTCTACCTGTAAGTGAAGTCGTGGGCGGAGTCCGGCTCCCGTAGGAGTCCGGGTGGAGTCTTCCTGTAATTGAAGTCGGGGTGGAGTCCGGCTCCCATAGGAGTCCGGGCGAAGTCTCCATGCAGCCGGAGTCGGGGATGAGATCTGGCTCCCGTAGAAGTCCGGGCGAAGTCTACCTGCAATTGAAGTTGGGGATGAAGTCCGGCTCCCGTAGGAGTCTGGACGAAGTCTACTTGTAAGTGAAGTCGTGGGTGGAGTCCGGCTCCCGTAGGAGTCCGGCTCCCGTAGGAGTCTGGACGAAGTCTACTTGTAAGTGAAGTCGTGGGTGGAGTCCGGCTCCCGTAGGAGTCCGGGCGGAGTCTTCCTGTAATTGAAGTCGGGGTGGAGTCCCGCTCTCGTAGGAGTCCGGGCGAAGTCTCCCTGCAGCTGGAGTCGGGGATGAGATCCGGCTCCCGTAGGAGTCCGGGCAAAGTCTACCTGCAATTGAAGTTGGGGGCGAAGTCCGGCTCCCGTAGGAGTTCGGACAAAGTCTACCTGTAAGTGAAGTCGTGGGCGGAGTCCGACTCCCGTAGGAGTCCGGGTGGAGTCTTCCTGTAATTGAAGTTGGGGCGGAGTCCGGCTCCCGTGGGAGTCCGGCTCCCGTGGGAGTCCGGGCGAAGTCTACCTGCAATTGAAGTTGAGGGCGAAGTCCGGCTCCCGTAGGAGTCCGGACGAAGTCTACCTGTAAGTGAAGTCGTGGGCGGAGTCCGGCTCCCGTAGGAGTCCAGGCGGAGTCTTCCTGTAATTGAAGTCGGGGCGGAGTCCGGCTCCCGTAGGAGTCCGGACGTCACGAAGAATCCGGTCGACGCTGGCGGGAGCTTGTCCATCGGCAAAACCTGGGAGTGTTGCAAAGGCTCGGCCGTCGGAGGGGTTTGGAGAGATGTCGCCGAAGGTCGGAAGTCAGTAGAATCCCTGAAGGGTCATTCCCATCACGAACTTCGACTGGGGGGTACTTTATACCCAACAAGAACCATTGGAAGGTTGCAAAAATCATCCTTAAGTATTTGAGAAATGCTAAAGATCAGTGGCTCATTTATGGAGAATCTGACTTGAAACTCGTGGGATACATTGATTTCAGTTTTCAATTAGATCGTGACAATAGAAAAAGTATGTTGGGATACATCTTTATCCTAAATGGTAGGACTGTCTACTGAAAAATTCCAATCAGCACACCATAGCCAATTCAGTATGTGAGGCAAAATATATCGTGGTATTCGATGCTGCAAAGAAAGCTGTGTGGCTGAGAAATTTCATCATCGAGCTAGGAGTGTCACCCTCCATTGATGGTCTAGTTTTGCTTTACTGCGACAGTACTGGAGCCATAGCTTAGGCAAAGGAGTTGAAGGCACATCAGCAGACGAAGTATATTCTATGTCGCTACCACCTTGTCCGAGAGATCATGGTTGAAGTGATGTCGACCTTCAGAAGATCGATAGAAAGGAGTGTAGGAACCATATCTAGGGTTTCAGGGTTAGATCTTGAAACTTTTTCAAGATCATACAGCGGAAGACAAAAATAAATCAAAATTTATTTTCTAAAATCAAAAAATCCCTAGATCTAAGATCCTATTACATGATTATTACATAGCATTAAATCAGAAATTAAAATATATAAATATAGCATGAACTACATGTTGATCATATCAACATGTTTCTATGCTACATCTAATGTATGTATTAAACAATAGATCAAATCTATTACCTTGCAAGTTAGACATTCTAACCTTGTTGATCTGGGTTTGAGGATGATGTTGCAAGCCGCACATGCGTCCGGCCTTTAGGAGTCGTCCACACGAGCCCACGAATCTCGATCAGAAGTCCTGCTTCAGGAAATCAGCACAGTATGCTAGTACTGCACTGATCTTTCTTTGATGGTTGATCAGGTGCCTCCTTCTTCTTGATTTGGACTCTTCCAAAAATGGAAAGTAGAAGGAGGAGTTTCAGATCTGAGACACTCTCAGGAAACTCAAGATGGAGGGAGGAAAGATATGAAAACAAAAACCCTAGAAGAAGACCCTCTTCTTCTTCACGTTTTTCTCTCTAGACACCCAAACTTGCATCTTTTATATCTCCACGACCCAAAGGTATTTCTCTCTAATTTTTGGATGGCACAAAGGTCTCTCACATCTCTGACTTTTTCTAAAATTTCATAAATAAACTCATCTTATATAGAGAGATATGATAGAGTCCTTGTCTAGGTCAAACACCTAGTCAAGGCTTATCCAAACATGGCAAGTTAAGGGACGCCCAACTCTTGAGCACCTCCTTCATATTTTCATGTATGGATTACTAGAAAAGGGTGCACAATGTATACCCTAAAATATATAAAAATTCCAAAAAAAATTTGGATAAATTCGGTGCAAAATTGAAAGAATTTTGGATTTCTAAAACTCTATCTCATAGAATTCGAAATCCAAACTTATTCCTTTTAGATTTGATCCAAACCACCTTCCATGTAAGAAAGAAGAGAGGAGACCTTTTGTGAACGTGGTAGAGATCTGGGAGAGGGCTTTTTTTGCACAAAATAAGTGGAGATTGGCATTGAATAAGAGAGAGGGCGAGGAGAAGGCTTATGTGGCGCAAGGTGGAATCCTAGTCTTACTAGGATTCTGTCTTATGACTTGTTTTAATTTGGTTTTCCAAACCAAATCAAATCAAAATTAGATCAACCCAATTAAAATAGATCTTAACCTAATTAAGAACCTAATTTAATCAGATTAAATTGGATTTAAATCTGATTTAATTTTCTAATCAAATTAGAAATTAGATTGACCCAAGTCCTAGTTGAACTAGGACTAGTTTTTCCTTGCACTTGGCTTATCCAATAAAGCAATTGGACTTGATCCAATCAAGCCTAAACCAAATCTAATTAAATCATATTTAATTAGACTTAATCTCAGCCCATTGGCTTAATCAAATTAAGCCAATCAGCAATCGAATTGCTAATAGATCCTCTTGCAACACTTGCACTGGGTTAAATGTCAATCGTATTGATCATTTAACCCTAGAAAGATTCTTAATCGTTGATCAACCATCTGATTGGATCATGAACTCTAATGTGTGTGACCTCATAGGTCTGAACCTAAGTCGGTAGCATAGGAACAAATTTCTATACCAATCGAAGTGACCATCTAGCAATGGTACTCGACGACTGGATAGGTCGAATGTGTAGAACAACATCCTTAGAACCCATGCAGATATAGTTTTCATATAATTCATCCCCTTGACCAAAATGATCATAGGACACCCCAGAGTTTAACTGTCAACTCTGATCAGGTTGTCCACATTGTATTTCAAAATATCAAATCCATCTGATGCATTACCCTGGCCAAGGTTTTGCTAAATTGAAATACAGCGACTCATTCTTCTCCAACTCTTGAAGTGGTCAATCCCATCTCGATCACACTCTGACTTTGCAAGTATTTGACTGTGCCCAGAAGCCTTCCATCCCTGAATTAAAAATTCAGTTAGTCCAGTACCAAAGCACAGTGAGTTGCTTGCAAGTCACTGAGACAATCTCAGGTCTAAGGGACACTTATACCTATATCCCATCAGAGACATTCTCGACAGCAGAATACTCTGGAGTTGGTCACGTTCAATGATGATGTACCCTTACATCTCACCTGTATGCCATACCAGTGTCTCCACACTCCTTGGTTAAGAGGACAACCAACCCATATGGCCTACAACGACCTATGCTTGATAGAAGCTGTCGTCCTTATTAACAGCTTATCATTTGGTCGTGAACAGTTTTAAGGACTAATCGATAAATCTTCTCTTTATCGAACTTAAATAGTCCTAAGGACTTCATCATAACAACGGAGTTCATTAGAAGATGAAAGCTTATGATGAAAATGCCAAATATATTTTATTTATTAACAAATCAATTACAATACTTGGTTGCTCAACCGTCAACAGCTTGACGATTGGCTTTTTGGGATACATTTTCCAACAACTCCCACTTGACCTAAAGCCACTCGGCACAGTATCTAATATCCATCTTCGACTTCTGATTGTCGAACTCCTTTATTGCCAGTGCTTTAGTGAAGGGGTTGGCCAGATTCTCCTTTTCGTCGATCTTCTGAAGGTCGACGTCACCTCGATCCATGATCTCTCGGATCAGGTGGAAGAGGCGCAAGATGTGCTTCGTCCGTTGATGTGCTTTGGGTTCCTTCACCTAAGCTATGGTACCAGTGCTGTCACAGTAGAGTAGGACTGGACCATCGAGGGAGGGTGCTACTCTGAGCTCAGTGATGGATTTCCTCAGCCACACAGCTTTCTTCGCAGCATCCGATGCTGCGATGTACTCCGCTTCACAAATAGAGTCTGCCACAGTATGCTGCTTGAAACTCTTCCAGCAGATGGCTCCACCATTCAGAGTAAAGATATAACCCGACACGCTCCTGCTGTCACCATGGTTAGATTGGAAGCTGGAGTCTGTGAACCCCACAAGTTTCAGATCTGACTCGCCATAAACCAACTATTGGTCCTTAGAATTTCTCAAATACTTAAGGATGGCTTTAACCACTTTTCAGTGATTTTCTCCAGGATCAGATTGGTATCTACTCACTACTCCTAGTGAGTATGCCACATCTGGTCTTGTACATATCATGGCGTACATGATAGATCCCACGGCTGAAGCATATGGGACTCTACTCATACGCTCTCTCTCTTCAGGAGTTGTCGGACAATCCTTCTTAGAGAGAGAAATTCCATGGCCTATCGATAGATAGCCCTTCTTGGAATTCTCCATGCTGAACCTCTTCAGCACAGTGTCTATGTACATGGACTGGGATAACCCAAGCATCCTTTTAGATCTATCCCTATAGATCTTCATCCCTAGGATATAGGATGCTTCACCCAAGTTCTTCATGGAGAATTGTGATGACAACCAAACTTTTATTCCCTGTAGTGCGGGGATGTCATTCTCGATTAAGAGAATGTCATCCACGAACAAGACAAGAAATACCACAACTGGACCATTTGCCCATTTATAGATGCAGGGCTCTTCTCCATTCTTAATGAAGCCATACGTTTTGATCACCTTATCAAAATGCATGTTCCAACTCTGAGAAGCTTGCTTCAGTCCATAAATGGATCTCTGAAGCTTGCACACCTTGGACTCATCTGTGGATGTAAACCCCTCAGGTTGTATCATATACACCTCTTCAGTCAGCTCTCCGTTCAGAAAAGCTGTCTTTACATCCATCTGCCAGATCTCATAATCCAGATTGGCAGCTATTGCAAGCATTATCTGAATGGATTTGAGCATTGTCACAGGGGAAAACGTCTCGTCATAGTCAATACCATAACGTTGACGATACCCCTTGGTGATCAGACGGGCTTTATAGGTCTCCACCTTTCCATCTGTGCCCCTCTTCCTTTTGAAGACCCATTTACACCCAATGGGTTTAACCCCTTCAGGTGGGTCAACCAATGTCCATACATCGTTGACCTTTATGGACTCCATTTCGGATTTCATGGCTTCAAGCCATTTCTCGGAATCAGGTCTCTGCATTGCATCCATATAGGTGATCAGATCCTCATTATTCTCATCAAGTTCGATGGGATCACCATCCCGGACCAAGAAACCGTAGTATCTGTCCGGCTGATGCGGCACTCTACCGAATCGCCTTAATGGTGCAGGTATATTTGGCTCCGGATCTGATCTAATCATATCCGACTCAGGTTCAGCTATTGGTGTCGGTCCTTCTACCTGTTGAACTTCATCAAGTTCAACCTTAGAGGCAACGGTTCCTTCACCAAGAAACTCCTTTTCTAAAAAGATTGCCTTAAGGCTGACGAACACCTTTTGTTCATCAGCATGGTAGAAAAAATATCCTTTTGTCTCTTTGGGGTACCCTATGAATGAGCATTTGTCAGACCTAGGTCCAAGTTTGTCTGTGACTAATCGTTTGACATAGGTCGGGCACCCCCAGACCCTAAGGTGTGAAAGTACTGGCTTACGCCCTGTCCATATCTCATTTGGAGTCTTAATTATAGACTTACTTGGAACCCTATTTAACAGATAACAGGCCGATTCGAGTGCATATCCCCAGAAGGATATCGGCAAGCAAGCAAAACCCATCATGGATCGGACCATGTCTAACAAAGTCCGATTCCTCCTTTCAGACACACCATTATGCTGTGGTGTTCCTGGAGGAGTCCATTGGGAGAGAATCCCATTCTCTCATAGATATGTGAGAAATTCACTAGAAAGGTATTCTCCTCCTCGATCAGATTGAAGAGTTTTAATACTCTTCCCAGTTTGTTTTTCTAATTCACTTCGGAATCGTTTGAACATTTCAAATGAATCCGACTTATGTTTCATCAGATAGACATATCCATATCGGGATAGGTCATCCGTGAAAGTTATGAAGTAGAAATATCCACCTCTAGCACTGGTGCCATGGGCCCGCATACATCAGTATGTACTAGGCCCAAGAGCTCAGTAGCTCTCTCACCTTTTCCAGTAAAAGGTGACATGATCATTTTATCAAGAAGACAGGACTCACAGGTTGGAAGTGATTCACAATCACTGACTTCGAGGATTCCCTCTTGAGTAAACCTATTTATTCTGTTCTTGTTTATATGACCTAGCCTCCAATGCCATAAGTAGATATCAGACACACTATCTAATCTAGGGTGCTTGCCAGTAGAATAGACTCTTATCAGGCTTGATCTTTTTGGTCTGGCTCTGCACTGATGTCCCAGTCTAAACTTGCACCTTCTTCACTTTCTTCTTCTTGTACTTCTTCCCTTTCTTAAAAGGTCGAGAACCAGAAGACGAACCTCCTACTGAGTTCATTGACTCCTTGAGGAGTTGGTGATCCTTCTCAAAGTTCTGAAGCAACCCCAGTAACCCATGGTAGTTTACTTCAAGCTTTGTCATTCTATAATGAGTGAGGAATGGGAGATAAGACTTGGGCAGCGAGTTCAGTATTGCATCTTTCCCAAGCTACTCATGCAAGGGAAAGCCGAGCTTGCTCAATCATTCCATCAGCTCGATCATGTACAATACATGATCAGTGATAGAGGCATCATCCCACATTTTGGCGTTGAAGATGGCACAACTAGTCTTGTGCCTCTCTACGTCATCGGGTGTGCCAAAGGCATCCTCCAACACTTGAAGCATTTCCTTTGGCTGAGCCATCTCGAATTTGCGACTGAACTCGTTGCTCATGGCAGCCAGCATGATACAGTGCACCGTGGTCCGATCCCTTAGCCACTTCTGGTAAGTGTCTCTGACTGTTCCACGTGCATTGACAGCTGGCTCCTCAGGTGCAGGATCCATTATCACATATAGGATCCATTCATGCTCTAGGACTATCTTCAACTTTCGGTACCAGCTACCGAAGTTGGGTCCTACCAACTTATCATTATCCAACAATGATTGGAGCGATAGGAAAGTGGCCATATTTGCACAAAGGAGAACCATAACCTAATTAGTAATTGATTCATTAAACCTAAAGATTTAGACTTTAATCAAAAGGTTTCTCCCATTATTTTATTCGAATTGGTAGCCTCTACCTCCAACTCGAGGAATTATCCTAATTCCTTAGCGGGTACTAGAATCCACTTAGACTGCACACAAGCCCAACTTTGGTTGGTCAACCCATGTACATCTAAGGGTAGGTTCATAACCAATTATTTCTCTAAATAATTTCTAGTAATTTTAATTTTGCCCCAGAAACCTAATCAGTAGGCTTTGGCCTCCACTGTAAGGATCCGGTTAGGTCCAACCATTAACATGATCATACTTGGTGTATCTAACCAACGAATGATTAAGCCCAACTTTGGTTGGCTCACCTAACCACCATTAGAGAGACACTTCCAAGTCGTCATATGATGAGTGATAATTCCATTAGTCAATAAGCACCAGGCCTTTGGGTCTGCAATGATTATTGAGTTAATGGACTCATTATCAAACACCTTAATGGGAGGCTATGACTCAGTTATCTCCATAACTTTATCATTTTAAGGACCTAATAATTTTAGAGGATTTAAATAATTTAGAGGATGAGGTCAGATGAACCAGATTATCATGATCCTCCCACTGGTTTCACTAAGTCAGCTTAAGGGAGTCCATTAAAAGGGCTGGTCTAGGAGCACCTAAATCAGTCACACTGATTTACCTAGCTGACATGGGTCAGCTCGAATAGTCAAGTGATCCGATCAAAACATAATTTCACCAAGAGGCCAGGTAAGTTCGATCAGTGGAAGGGTCTATCAAAGCTTGCCTTAGACACCATCAGAAATGGCCAGGTAAGCGGGCTCCCAATTAAAAACCACCGGTCTGGTTTACCTTAGACACCAACTGGTTTAATTTAGACACCAACTGGTTTAATTAGTTTCGATTAGATCAACCTAACAGTTCGTGCTAGATCGCTTAGCCAAGAATCAAGTCCATTTGGTTCTCGTTAAAGACATGGACTTGATCAACTACAACTATTGTAATTGATCTAGAGAATCCTTGACCTAATCTAAGACAACAATTGATTAGATTTAGTTAATTCTCTAATTAAGTCCATCTTTAATCTAACCATAGGTCTAACCCAATTAATGGACCTAATTCCCACTAACCCATTAACCCAATGTGTTATGATTTGTGTCTTAGGTTCTTCAATTCATAATCCTAGAACATAATCAAACAACTTCTTAATTCTTAATTAAGTTTTGGGCTGAGGGTTGGGTTCGACTTTTCAAAAAATAATTTTCATATTTATAAAATAATTTTACAATATGATTCTACCAACCATATTGCATGTTTGATTCATAATCAAGATACAAGTGAAATAAACATGAAACTACTTTAGATCTAATCTAAACAGGTTCATGTAATTGAAACAGTTTCAACTTTAAATAATTTTTTTGCACAAAAATTATTTAACAAAGAGATTTTATTTTAGATTTAAATATTTTTTAAATCTAATAAATTATAAATTTAATCTAGATCATATCTAACAAATTTATGATTAAAGATAGATCTACACAAACTAGGACAATCTTTGCACTATAAGGGGTAAACCTTACAGCAGGACAACCTTGCAGTTTGTGATTGATCTAAAATTTTAATTTTAGATTTAATAATCAGATTATAAATTAGATCTAATCTAAAAAATAATCTAAGCATGTATAAATAATCATGTAATAAAGAACCTAGGCTCTGATACCAATTGTAGGAACCATATCTAGGGTTTCAGGGTTAGATCTTGAAATTTTTTCAAGATCATACAGCGGAAGACTAAAATAAATTAAAATTTATTTTCTAAAATCAAAAAATCTCTAGATCTAAGATCCTATTACATGATTATTATATAGTATTAAATCAGAAATTAAAATATATAAATATAGCATGAACTACATGTTGATCATATCAACATGTTTCTATGCTACATCTAATGTATGTATTAAACAATAGATCAGATCTATTACCTTACAAGTTAGACGTTCTAACCTTGTTGATCTGGGCTTGAGGATGATGTTGCAAGCCGCACACACGTCCGGCCTCTAGGAGTCGTCCACACGAGCCCACGAATCTCGATCAGAAGTCCTGCTTCAGGAAATCAGCACAGTATGCTAGTACTGCGCTGATCCTTCTTTGATGGTTGATCAGGTGCCTCCTTCTTCTTGATTTGGACTCTTCCAAAGATGGAAAGTAGAAGGAGGAGTTTTAGATCTGAGACACTCTCAGGAAACTCAAGATGGAGGGAGGAAGGATATGAAAACAAAAACCCTAGAAGAAGACCCTCTTCTTCTTCACGTTTTTCTCTCTAGACACCCAAACTTACATCTTTTATATCTCCACGACCTAAAGGTATTTCTCTCTAATTTTTGTATGACACAATGGTCTCTCAAATCTCTAACTTCTCCTAAAATTTTATGAAGAAACTCATCTTATATAGAGAGATATGATAGAGTCCTTGTCTAGGTCAAA
Organism: Elaeis guineensis; assembly: GCF_000442705.2. Lineage (NCBI taxonomy): Eukaryota > Viridiplantae > Streptophyta > Magnoliopsida > Arecales > Arecaceae > Elaeis > Elaeis guineensis. The sequence goes on from NC_025998.2 coordinate 78,341,534, forward strand.
CACCTAGTCAAGGCTTATCCAAACATGGCAAGTTAAGGGACGCCCAACTCTTGAGCACCTCCTTCATATTTTCATACATGGATCATCAAAAAAGAGTACACAATATATCCCCTAAAAGCCACAAAAATTTTAAAAAAAATTTGGATAAATTCGGTGCAAAATTGAAAGAGTTTTGGATTTCTAAAACTCTATCTCATAGAATTCGAAATCCAAACTTATTCCTTTTAGATTTGATCCAAACCACCTTCCATGTAAGAAAGAAGAGAGGAGACCTTTTGTGAACGTGGGAGAGATCTGGGAGAGGGCTTTTGTCACACAAAATAAGTGGAGATTGGCATTGAATAAGAGAGAGGGCATGGAGAAGGCTTATGTGGCGCAAGGTGGAATCCTAGTCTTACTAGGATTCTGTCTTATGACTTGTTTTAATTTGGTTTTCCAAACCAAATCAAATCAAAATTAGATCAACCTAATTAAAATAGGTCTTAACCCAATTAAGAACCTAATTTAATCAGATTAAATTAGATTTAAATCTGATTTAATTTTCTAATCAAATTAGAAATTAGATTGACCCAAGTCCTAGTTGAACTAGGACTAGTTTTTCCTTGCACTTGGCTTATCCAATAAACCAATTGGACTTGATCCAATCAAGCCCAAACCAATTAGACTTAATCTCAGCCCATTGGCTTAATCAAATTAAGCCAATCAGCAATCGAATTGCTAATAGATCCTCCTGCAACACTTGCACTGGGTTAAATGTCAATCGTATTGATCATTTAACCCTAGAATGATTCTTAATCGTTGATCAACCATCTGATCGGATCATGAACTCTAATGTGTGTGATCTCATAGGTCCGAACTTAAACCGGTAGCATAGGAATAAATTTCTATACCAATCGAAGTGACCATCTAGCAATGGTACCCGACGACCGGATAGGTCGAATGTGTAGAACAACATCCTTAGAACCCATGCGGATATAGTTTTCATATAATTCATCCCCTTGACCAAAATGATCATAGGACACCCCAGAGTTTAACTGTCAACTCTGATCAGGTTGTCCACATTGTATTTCAAAATATCAAATCCATCTGATGGATTACCCTGGCCAAGGTTTTGCTAAATTGAAATACAGCGACTCATTCTTCTCCAACTCTTGGAGTGGTCAATCCCATCTCGATCACACTCTGACTTTGCAAGTACTTGACTGTGCCCAGAAGCCTTCCATCCCTGAATTAAAAATTCAGTTAGTCCAGTACCAAAGCACAGTGAGTTGCTTGCAAGTCACTGAGACGATCTCAGGTCTAAGGGATACTTATACCTATATCCCATCAGAGACATTCTTGACAGCAGAATACTCTGGAGTTGGTCACGTTCAATGATGATGTACCCTTACATCTCACTTGTATGTCATACCAGTATCTCCACACTCCTTGGTTAAGAGGATAACCAACCCATATGGCCTACAGCGACCTATGCTTGATAGAAGCTGTCGTCCTTATTAATAGCTTATCATTTGGTCGTGAACAGTTTTAAGGACTAATCGATAAATTCTCTCTTTATCAAACTTAAATAGTCCTAAGGACTTCATCATAACAATGGAGTTCATTAGAAGATGAAAGCTTATGATGAAAATACCAAATATATTTTATTTATTAACAAATCAATTACAATACTTGGTTGCTCAACCGTCAACAGCTTAATGATTGGCTTTTTGGGACATATTTCCCAACAAGGAGAACCTAACTGACCTATTCACTAAAGTCCTTATGGTAAAGGAGTTTGAAGATCACAAAATAAAGATGGATATATGATACTGTATCGATTGGCTTTAGTATAAGTGAGAGTTGTTGAAAAATATGTTCCAAAGTCAATCGTCAGTCTGTTGATGGTTGTGTTAATTGATATAATTATATATAAATTAATTAATAAAATATTTATTTGATAATTTTTTATCATAAGCTTGTACATCTTCTATATCGAACTTCTGTGTTATGATGAAAGTCCTTAAGACTATTTTAAATCGATAAAGGAGGATTTATCGTTTAGTCCTTAAATGAGTTTGCAACCAAATAATATCCTATTACTAAGATGATAGACATATCAAGTGTAGGTCATTGTATGCCATATAGGTTGGTTGTCCTTTTAATCAAGGAGTGTGAAGACGCTGGTATGGCATGCAGGTAAAATGTAGGAGTATATTTCATTGAGCGTGACCAACTACGGAGCACTCTGCTATCAAGAGTCACTTTGAAGGGATATGAGTATAAGTGCCCCTCCGATCTGAGATCACCACGGTGACTTACAAGCAACTCACTATGCTTTAGTGTCGGACTATCTGAATTTCTAATTCAGGATCGAAAAGTTTCTAGGCACAGTTAAGTACTTGTGAAGTCGATGCGTGAGTCAAGATGGAATTGATCACTCAAAAGGATTGGAGAGAATACTTTGTGTTTCAATTTAGTAAGATCTTGGCCAAGGCAGTCCTTGTGAGGAGTTAGAGGATTTATTAGATTGAGACATATAATGGATGTACTGTTAAGAGTTGATAGTTTAAACTCTAAGTCATCCTAGCATCAAGGGTCAAAGGGATGAATTATACAGTAACTATATTCAAGTAGGTTCTTGAGTGTTGCTTTGCATGCATTCAGCCTATCTGGATGTCGAGTATCATTACTAGATGGTTATTCTGATTGGTATAGAAATCAGTTTCTATGCTACCAACTTAGGTTCGAACCTATGGGATCACAGACACATTAGAAGTTCCTCTCCGATCAATGGCTGATCTGAAGAGTCCCATTGGATTGGGACGCTGGTAAAGAGTCCCACTGGACTGAGACTCTATCATTAATATAAGATTAATTAGTAATTAAATTATTAATTAACTCAATTTGGTTGAGCATTAAAGTCTGGGTCAAGTTTGATTGAATTGGATTCAATCAGGTCAGGTCTGATTAGGTTATAAGATGACCTAATAGAAAGAGAAAAATGATCCCGATTTGATCGGATCTATGGCTCAATTAATTTATTGATTTAATTAAATTTAATTAAGATTATTGGAGCCTAGTTAGATTAGGTTCATCATATTTTATTTGAATTTAATTGGATTAGGTTTGAAAGAAATTCAATTGGTTAAACCCTAAAGTCCCAAATGAATGGGACTCTCTCCCTTGCACCACCCAAAAAGACTCACCCTTTTCTCATTGCACAAAACTAGTTTGTGCATGAGAAAACCTGAAGCTAAATACCTTTTTGTCACCCTCTTTGGAGTAGATTAGGTTTGTTTTAAATTGAATTCAAAAGGTTTAAATTTAAACTCAAAATCCTATCCCTATCATCCCACTCATCGGTGCCTTATGAAGGAGCCTATTTTGTGTGACAAGAAAGAGGAGGTCCCATATGTTTTCTATGCCCAAAATCCTCTGGTAGGTCCCTCTTTAAGTTAGATAAAAGTGAGAAAAATTTAAAGATAAATTAAAATTCAAAATGGTTTGAATTGCAACAAACTCCAGCCCTTATCCTATTTAATCCCATGTGTGCGACAATCATAAAAAGCCTTCTTTTTTGTGTGCCAAAAATCTGAGGTTTTCACCATGAGATTACTGAGGGAAAGAGGGGCCAAATACCTTTCTTGGGGCTTGAGGTTTGGGTGGAATTCTATCTTCTTTGGCATGAACAAAGAAGGAGATCGTTCTCCTCTCGGGTAAGAGGCCTAGAACTGTTTTAGGATTTTTGGGTGAGAAAAAATCAAAGAGAAGAGAGTCTTTATCTACCTTTCTTCCACCATCTAGTATCCTTCTCTGATCCATCTTCAACATCAAAAAGATTCGAGATAATCAAAGAAGGAGATCAAATCAGATCCATCATCAGAAGCTGACTGCGCGAGCTAGCACTCCGTAGAGGGCTGATCAATCTGAGGGCTTCATATGGACCATCCATAGAGGTCGGATATTTGTGTGGTTGTGAATGATTAGAGAAGATTTTTGGATTTACATTCTCAATCATGGAGTTTGGCTACTCACACTTAGGTATTGGGTTCGAAATCCTGATAGTAGTAGATTAGATCTATTACTAAATGTTGACTTTTGGTTCACATGCTTATTGTTTTAAATTCAAATTTTTATGCATATAAATTCATATCATAGATCCACTTGTAGGAGTTTTAAGATCAGATCTTATGCATATATTTATAGATTAAATAGTTTAATCTAATATTTTTTATGATAAAAATTTTTGAAATGCATGCATGAACCCCTGTGCATTCCAACACCATTTATGTCTCCTAAACTCATTGCCTCAATCTTTAGGGTTCATCATAATCTTAGACATAATAAGATATAGCTAAAATAATGAATCAATATCTCATTTTATTATCAAATAATAAATATCATTACATGAGTTAAAAAATTATAAAAAAAAGTCCCATCGCAATATATTTACGATTGGCTTATAGGGTACTCTTCTTTCAGGTGATCAGGATGATTAACCAAAGTCGGACCTGATCATTTGTGGTTTGATTCTTGAGTATAATCATGTTAATAGTTAGATCTAACTAGACCTTTTAGTGGAGGCCAAAGCCTACTGTTAGGATCTTTGAGAAAAATCAATTAGTAGAAATTATTTATTAAAATAATTGGTTAAGAACCTACCCATAGATGTACATGGGTGAGCCAGTCAAAGTTGGGCTCATGTGCAACTGTGTGGATTCTAGTACCCATTAAAGAATTAGGATAATTTCTCAAATTGAAAGTAGAGGCTACCAATTCATTTAAAATAGTGAGAGAACCTTTAGACTAAAATCCATATCTTTAGGCTTAATCGATTCATATACTAATTAGTTTTTGATTTTTTTTTATAGTTATAGCCATCAACTTATCGCTCCGATCACTGTTAGACAGTGATAAATTGAGAGGATCCAATTTTGATAGCTGGTATCGAAAATTGAAGATAGTTCTAAAGCATGAGTGGATCTTGTACGTGCTGATAGATTCGATATCTGTGGAGCCCACTCCCAACGCTCATGATGCGGTTCGAGATACTTACTTGAAGTGGCTTAATGACTGCACCATGATATGTTATATTATGCGAGTGGCTATGAATGATGAGTTCAGTTGCAAATTCGAAGAACTCAGCTAGAAGAAATGCTCAAAGTGTTGAATGATTCTTTTGACACTCCCAAGGATGTTGAGCGGCACAAGATTAGTTGTGCTATTTTCAATGCCAGAATGAAGGAGGGGGCATCGGTAACCGATCATGTATTGTACATGATTGAACAGATCGAGTACCTCAGCAAACTCGGCTTTTCTTTGCACGAATAGCTTGAAAAAGATGCGATTCTGAATTTTCTACCAAAATCCTACTTATCATTTTTCAGTCATTATCGAATGACGAAGCCTGTAGTAAACTACCACGGTCTGTTAAAATTGTTACAGACTTATGAGAAAGATCACCAACTCTACAAGGAGATAGTGAATGTAGTGGGAGCATCTTTTTCAGGCGGGCATTGTCCCTTTAAGAATGGGAAGAAGAAGAAGAAAAATAAGGTGCCAAGTATTGGGGTCAGACCGTGAAGTCCAAGTTCAAGTCCGACCAAAGTCAGGCAGAGTGCTTCTACTATAAGATGTAGGATCATTGGAAGAGGAACTATCCTCAATACATTGCATCCCTTGATCTGAACAGGCTAAAAAAGAAGAAGCAACCAGTTGCTAAGCAAGATAATTATATGATAACTCCTTGTAACTTCTCAATTTGTGATACAATGATCTGAGTATTAGATATTTGTAGTCCCATTAATATTTATAATTTATTGTAGAAACTTCAGGTCAGTAGGAGATTTGAAGACAGCGAGAGATTCTTGAATGTTGGAGATGGAAGATCAGTTCTAGTTCTAGCTTTAGGAATCATCAAACTTGTATTCAATTCTTATATCATTATTCTTAATGATTGTCATTATTGTTCTAGTTTCTCATTGACTGTAATTTCTGTAGGCCTTTTGGCAAAAAAAAATTATGAAATTTCAATAACAAAAAAATTTTGTGATATCATTTTGAATGGTATTACTGTAATGCATGGATAATTGAACAATGATATTTATATTGTATCATGGCCTAGTGTATTATACACATCAAGAAAATACCCTAGGATAGATGATATCTCAGATGGCTACCTTTGGCATTGTAGGCTAGGTCACATTAACAAAAATAGGATGAACATGTTAATCTGAGAGGAAATCCTTAAGAATAATGATTGTGAATTATTGCCAATCTGTGAATCTTGTCTACTTGGAAAGATGACCAAACCATTTTTTACTGAAAAAGATGAATGAGCTAGTGATGTTCTAGGTCTTGTTCGTATTGATGTATGTGGACTGATGAGCACAAGTATGAAAGGAGGGCATCAATACTTCATTATGTTCATAGATGGCCTATCTAGATATGGGCATGTCTATTTGATAAAGAACAAGTCAGAATCATTTGAAATATTCAAATGATTCCATAGTGAGGTAGAGAAATAGACTAGAAGGAGCATTAAAGCTTTTTGATCTGATTGAGGAGGTGAATACCTTTCTGGTGAATTGCTAATACATCTAGAAGAGAATAGGATTCTCTCGTAATGGACTCCTTCTGATGTCATAGTATAATGGCATCTCAGAGAGGAAGAATCAAACCTTATTGGACATGGTTCGATCCATGATAGGGTTTTCGAATATGCCAATCTCATTTTAGAGATATGCACTCGAGTCAGATTGCTACGTACTTAATAGGGTTCTAAGTCTGCGAATAAAATACCATATGAGATATGAACTGGGCATAAATTAGTACTCTCATATCTTAGGATTTGAGGGTGTCCAGCTTATATCAGATGTTTAAAAACAGACAAACTAGGACCTAGGTTTGATAAGTGTATCTTCATAGGGTATCCTAAAGAAATCAAGGGGTATTACTTTTACCTTGCTCATGAACAGAAAGTGTTTGTAAGTAATAAAGCATAATTTTTAGAAAAAAAATTCTTTAGTGAAGGAATTAGTGCTTCTAAAATCGAGATTGATGAAGTTCGATGAGTAGAAGGACCGACACAATCTAGTGAACCCACAGAATTTGATTTGACTAAGTCAAATCTAGAACTTGTTAATGATGCACCATTAAGAAGATTCGATAGAGTATCACATCCATTGGACAGATACTATGATTTCTTGATCCGAGATGGGGATCCTATTGAACTTGATGAGAACAACAAGGATTCGATCTCCAACATGGATGCAATGCAGAGGTCTGACTCTGATAAATAGCTAGAAACTATGAAATCTATGAAGGTCAATAATGTGTGGACATTAGTTAACCCACCTGAAGGGATAAAATTCATAGGGTGTAAATGGATCTTCAAGAGGAAGAGAGGTGCAGATGAAAAGGTGGAGATTTATAAAGCCTATCTGATTGTCAAGGGATATCATAAACATTATGGTAATGACTATGATGAGATGCTCTCCCCTGTGGCAATGCTAAAATCCATTCAGATCATGCCTACGATAGCTACACATCTAGACTATGAAATCTGGCAAATGAATGTGAAAACAACTTATCTTAATAGTGAGTTGGAAGAAGAGATGTATATGATACAATCTAAAGATTTCATATCCACAGACGAGTTTAAGGTATGCAAGCTTCAGAGATCCATTTATGGATTGAAGTAAGCAAGTAGGAGTTGGAACATGCATTTTGATAAAGCGATCAGAACGTATGATTTCGTTAGGAACAAAGAAAAATTCTACATATACAAATAGGTTAACAATTTTGTGATAGTATTTTTTGTTCTGTATGTGGATGATATTCTCTTAATTGGGAATGATATTCCTGCATTGCATGAAATAAAAGTCTGACTGTCATCTCAGTTCTCCATGAAAGACTTGGGAGAAGCATCCTACATCTTTGGGATGAAGATCTATAGAGATAGATCTAAAAGGATGGTTGGATTGTCCCAGTCCACATACATCGATACTGTGCTGAAACGATTCAGCATAAAAAATTTTAAGAAGGGCTATTTCTCGATAGGCCATAGAATTACTCTCTCAAAGAGGGATTGTCTGACAACTCTTCAATAGAGAAAGCGTATGAGCAAGATTTCATATGCTTTGACAGTAGGATCCATAATGTATGCTATGACATATATAAAATCAGAGATGGCATACTCACTAAGAGTAGTGAGCAGATACCAGCTAATCCAAATGAAAACCACTGGAAGGTTGTAAAAATCATCCTTAAGTATTTGAAAAATACTAAGCACCAGTGGCTTATTTGTGGTGAAACCGACTTAAAATTTGTAGAGTTTACAGACTTCAATTTTTAGTTGGACCATGACGACAGCAAGAGCATGTCAGGGTATATCTATATCCTAAATGGTGGAGCTATCTACTGAAAAAATTTCAAGCAGCATACTGTGACCGACTCTACTTGTGAGACGGAATAAGTCACGACATCTGATGCTATGAAAGAAGCTGTATAGTTATGAAAATTCATTGACAAGCTCGGAGGGGCACCCTCCCTCAATGGCCCTATTTTGTTGTATTGTGACAACACTGGCACCATTGCTTAAGCAAAGGAATCGAAGTTACATCAGTGCATCAAACATATTTTGTGCCACTACCATCTGATCTGAGAGATTATGGATCGAGATGACGTCGAACATCAGAAGATCGACAGAAAGGAGAACTTGACTAACCCATTTACTAAAGTCCTTAGTATCTAGGAGTTCGAAGAACATAAATTGAAGATGGATATACGATACTATACTGATTGGCTTTAGGCCAGTGGGAGTTGTTGGGAATTATGTCCTAAAACTAATCGTCAGTCTGTTGATGATTGCACTAATCAATATAAATATATATGAATTGATAAATTAATAAAATTATTATTTAATTTTTTCATCACATAGTAGTGTACATCTTCTTAATGAACTCCAATTATTGTGATGAAGTCCTTAGGACTATCCTAATCGATATAGGAGGATATATCATTTAGTCCTTAAATTTAGTTTACAACCAAATGATACGCTATTACAAGGATGATAGCATTTATCAAGTGTAGGTTGTTATGTGTCATATACATTGGTTATCCTTATAACCAAGTGGTGTGAAGATACTAGTATAACATATACGTGAGATATAGGAGTACATCTCATTGAATGTGATCAACTGCTGAGCACTCTACTGTCAAGAGTAGCTCATAAAGGATATGGGTATAAGTATTCCTCTGATCTGAGATCGCCATAATGATTTGCAAGCAACTCACAGTACTTTGGTGCCGAACTATTTGAATTTTTAATTTAGTGATAGAAAGTTTCTGAGCATAGTCAAATACTTGCGAAGTTGGTATGTGAGTCAAGATGGAATTGACCTCTCCAAATAAGTAGGAGTTAATGCATCAGTGTATTTTAATTCAGTAAAATCTTGGTCAGGATAATCTATGTTGTTAGTGCAAAATTCCACTAAAGTCGGAGTTGCTGGAGTTGAGATGACCGCGACCGCCATCGGGACCTGCAAGGGAAGTCTAAACCGAAGTTGGAGGTGCTCCGGCAAGACCCTCCGATGCTCAAGTCAGTACTCTGCTTCAACAGAAATGGAGTGCTCGAGTGAGAATTTTAGCAGAGTTTTGAGACAGATTTTTGAGCTTAGAGAAGAACGTATCTGGGGGTCCCTTTTTATAGATGGAGAGCGTAACTGATTGACAGCGACGTCTGTAACTGCCTGGTAGTGGGCCGTTCGTGGCCGCGTAGAGTTTGTTGCGGAGAGTAGTGGCGTCAAGGGCCATTCAGGGTCACGTGGAGTTTGTTACGGAGAGTGGAGTGGTGTCCGTTGTCACGACTTGCCAGAGAGTGATGGAGCCCAGAGAGTGGAGTGGTGTCTATTGTCATGACTTGCCAAAGAGTGGTGGAATAATGCAGAATCCATTGCAGAGAGTGGAGTAGGATAGTGGCCATTGTCGTGACTTGCCAGAGAGTTTGGATCTTACAGAAGGCTGAAAGGAGGCCGCTTGTTGTAGAGGCTCGGTCGAAGATCGATTGTCGTGGAAGCTCGGAGTGGTGACCTAGCCGGTGGGGCTTGTCCCGTTATAGAAGCTCATCGGGGATCCATCCATTGTAGGAGAAGCTCGGCTGAAGTCTACCTGTAATAGAAGTTTGGAAGAAATTCGTTTACAATAGAGGCTCGAATGGAATTCGCTTACCATAGATATCCAGAGTAGACCGCCTGTAGTAGGAGTTCGGCTCTCACAGGAGCTCAGTTGGAATCCAGAAGGTGGTCGACCACTGTAGAACTTGGATGGAGTCTGGTTACCATAGAAATCTCGTTGTTAGAGAAGCTCGGATTTTAACGAAGTCCGGAAGAAGTTCGGAGTAGGGTCGTCCATGGCCGAAAGAAGTTCGGAAGGGATTCGAAGAATAGTTGATCACTGTAGAAGGTCGCTGATAGTGAGGCCCAGAGAGCCCTTGGAGCGACCCGGTAGATGAATGGAGAAGCTCATTGTCGGAGAAGTCCGGATGGTCAAGGGGATTTAGAGAGATGCCACACAAGGTCGGAAGCTGAAAAAGTCCTAGAAGGGTCGGTCTTTTACAAACTTCGACTGGGGGTATTTTATACCCAACACCAGTCCCCCTACTTTCGAGTTTGGGTTCTGAATGAAGGAAGTACAGAGAAATTCTCACAGTCAAAGTTGCCCCCCTTGATTTTCGCATTTGGTGGTTGCTAAATATTTTGGCATTTGGCACACTGGTGCCGAAGTCTTTTCAAATCAAGGCGATTCAAAAAGATTTTTTCAAAATTCCCATCGGAGCGTGGCTCTAGGTATGGTGCAATAATGACTTTGTCAGCTGCCAGCCATTTTTAGCAGCCTGTCATGGTGAGTGGGACATGCGGTGAGTGCAGGTCGGCCAGAGGAGATCCGCAATCATTATTGCACCAGACCCCGGGATCTATTTAAATACATCCTCTCCCTTCAGGAGTTTAACTTTGCTTGAGAGAATCCCTCGGTCCCCTCCTCTTCCTCGAGAGCTCCAGCCTCCTTTAGCATCCTTCTCGACCTTAGGCATCCTCCAGGTCAACTTCCATCGTTCTTGCCATCTTCCTGCACTTCTCGGGCCAACCTAGATTAGTTCCGGAACTTCTTGCCGTTTTTCTATTCTTTCTTCTTCGTATTCCGTTCATTTAGCTTCCTCAAGAGCCTGTTTGCTATTTTTCTTGATTTTTTTTTTGAGATTTTTTATGGCTTCTGTTTGATCCAAAATGTCTTCCGATATCTCCTCTTTTAGCGGTTCTAGGAGTTCGTCAGTCCCAGTTCCCCAAAGTCCTTATACCGTAGACGAACCCGTAGTCGGGATCGAACCTCATTTGGTCTTTACGCCAGACACCATCCCCAGCTCTTTGACTCCGGATGAACTCTCATTGATAAAGATTCAGTATGGAGTTCCTCTGGAGTATGAGATGGAGCTTCCTGGGCCAACTGATCGGGCTAGCACCCCTCCTCCCAGCCGCTTCTGTCTGTACTAGGAGGCCTTCCGTGCCGGACTTTAGCTTCTACTTTTGCCTTTTGTCATCGCTCTCTTTCATTTTCTGAACATTTCTCTAGTCTCAGTAGCGTCGAACTCCTTTAGGTTTTTGATAGGATTTCTTTCTCTTTGTAGTTTAGCTGAAGTTCGGCCAACCTTTTCTTTGTTTAGGAATTTCTACACCTTCAAGTGTCATCCCTCGGCAAAGGACTGGTGGTACTTCTCCCCCCAGTTCAGTAGAAAGGGGTTGCTAAAAGGTGCCCCCTCTTCTATCCACAACTGGAAAGAGAGGTTCTTCTATGTCCGATGCCCGACCTTGGAGCTAAAATTACCCCCTTAGGGCTCTCTGAGGGATTCCGTTCGTCAGGCTTCTAACCTGGAAAGGGATGACCTCGAAGCCTCCAAAAAGCTTGAGGCCTATCAAGCCCCCCTTCTCTCCGAACTTCTGAAGAAACAACTCTTGTTCAACGTCGGCCTGAGTCCTCTTAACCCTGTCGGTACCATTTTTTTTTTGCTGCTTCCCCTTTCTCTTATTCCATCTCTGAGCTGTGTTGATCTTCTTTTATTGCAGACATGGATGCAGGCGTGGCTCGGAGGTTAGCCCAGGGTCTCAAGACCCACAAGAGAAAAGATGCTTCGACTTCGGGGTCGGTGAAGAAAGTCAGGACAGAAGGGACAAGCTCGGCCGTGCCTGCTCAGGTGGCTGTTGCCATCGACGTCCCTTCCGACGTCGAACCCGAAGTCCCCCGAGCCCTTTCAAGGAGCCCCCCGGTCGAGGATTCCGCTCCAGAGGCTCGTCCCGAGGGTGCACTTGGGACCGAAGGAAGGAGGAGAAAGAAGATCCTGGCCCAGAAGAGCCGCAGTTGCAAGGCTGCCGTCGAGGGGGCCGATGGCTCCGAGGAAGACCCGAGGGAAAATCCCTTCAACAACAGAGATTTAATAAAGAGGCTGGTCGAAGGGTGCATTCTGCCTGAGGTCATCCAGAGGATCATCCTTGCTGATCCCGAGCTGCGGGTCTGGGACTCTCTGGGATCTTTCCTCGAAGTAGGTTAATTCACTTTTTTCTCCTTCTTACTTCTTTACTTAATTTATTCCTTAGCCTTTATATTGACTCCCTGGCCTCTCTTGTAGATTGGACACCAGCTTGTCGCCAACGTCAAGGTGGTGAAGATCGCCAAGAGGAAGGCAGCTCGGGCAGAGGAAGGTTGCCTGGCTGGGGCTGCCTGCCTCGAGGAGAAGATTGCCGAGGTCCTAAGTCTCCAGGAGGTGCTGGAAAAGGAGGGACAAACCTCATCCGATCTGAGGACCGCCTTGGAGGAGGAGAGAAAGAAGGCTGAGGTCGAGGTCTCCGTACTGAAGGTGCAGGTTTCTGAGTTGAAGGCGTAGATTTTCGAGCTGAAAGCGTGGATCCCATCCCTAGTCTCGGAGGTAGGGGCCCGAGCAGTAGAGGAGTTCAAGGCCTCCTCCGAGATGGAGGATCTACAGGTCCAGTTCGGCCAGGATGCCTTCATCAAGGGTTTCAAACTCTGTTAAGAGAAGGTGGCTGGAAGGTTTCCTGAACTGGATCTCAGCTTTCTGGATGAGGCATCCGACGATGAAGCCGGACCATCCGAAGCCACTGTCGGTCCTCCTCCAGTCGGGATCTCGTCGACCGCTGTGGCTGCCGCTGTCGATCTTTCGGGGACGCCGAGCCCCTCCACTTCTGCCCCAGAGGTCCGAAACCTCTAGCTTTGTATTTTTCCTTTATGGTGACTTTTCTTCATTCTCTTGTACTTTAAAATTATTTAATCAATGAAATCGGATTCTTCTTTATAGAGGGCCCCCTTTTTTTTTTCTATATTCTTTTTCTTCTCTTTTGTCTTCTTGTACTAATTTGAGTCATGGCGCTTTTGTCTCCCAATGACAGTGCCCTGTCGAAGTTCTTCCCCTGCCACAGGGGATTCCTCTGAAGTCGATGATCCGAGACCTCAGAAGGGAAGTTCATCAGTTGACAAAGAAATCCAAGAAGCTGGAAGATGAACTTCATCGGCTAAGGAAGAGCCATTCGGAAGTCACTGCGGAGGTTATTCGCTTTCAGGACCTCCACAGAAAGGGCCTCATGGAATACACTCGGAGGAAGGCCGACTTCGTGATGGAGCTTGAGGAACTCCGAAAATGTGCCAGCGACCGATCTTGGACTCAAGCTTCCAAGATCAGCTCCCTTGAAGTCGAGCTGGCGGCCACACAGGAGAAGATCGGCCAGTTGGAAGGGAGATCGTCCTGGCTCACAATCCAAGCCGACCGCAATCGAGACTAGTCGAAGAAGTTCTCCGACCTTCAAAAGTAGCTGTAGGACACTGAGGTGAACTACAATGCCTATCGAGTTGGCTGGAGCGGGCAAGTAGAGGACTACCGAAGGAAGCTCCAGACGGCAACCGATGAAATTGCCCGCCTTCGGAGGCAGTTGCCTAAGAGAGTCCAGCTTGCCTCTGCACAAAGCTCTGACGAGCTCCGCTCCTTGAGGGGGACCATGGCAGAACTGTTTGTGGCCCTTGGGCGGGAGGAGGCCGAACTGCAGCGGCTGAAGATTCAGCTAGTCCACGAGCAGCAGGCGGTCAAAGATGCCGAAGTAGAGTTTGAGGTCCTGAGGAAGAGGCTTCGAGAGTCGGAGGGCGAGAGCCGGCAGTTTCACCAGATGTACCGGGATATACTGTTGAGAAAGATGGAACTAGAGGAAGAAGTCGAAAACTTAAAGAAATCCCTAACAAGGATCGGAACCGAGAGCTCGAAGTCAGAAGAAGCTGGGCTTCCTTAAAGCTCCCCTTTTTCTTTTTTATCTTTCATCCTTCCATGTGTTCTTTTTCTTTTCTTGTCGTTTCTCTTTTTTGGCCTTCAAGGCTTTGTAATGTATACTTCACTAATGAAATGAAAAGAAAATTTTTTATTACCTTATTTATTCTTGTATTAAGTTATCGTTTATCGAACTTCTTTTGTCTTCCGTCTTGTTTAGCATCGGCGTTGTTTGTAATTCCTCATCTATTCTTGCTTTGAGTCATTGTTTATCGAACTTCTTTTATCTTTCGTCTTGTTCGATGCCGACTTTGTTTGAAGGTTCCCAGTCGTCGCCGTGTTGGTTTGCCTTTTTTGTTCATGACCGTAGGTCTTTTCGAGGCCATTTGAGTTTGACGCTTCCTCCCGGTGCTCGAGCTTGGGGATCCAAACTTCTCGTTACTTTGAGGAAGTTGATTTCTTGTCGGCCTGTGTCAAGTTCTCTCTTAGCGACTGAGAGTTTTTGATAGGAGTATCCTTCCTTATTGAGACGAGGTCCCTTGTGTCTTTGATGTAGTTTATTTTTTACTTATCGCTAGTGTAGTTCGTTGCTTTCTCTTTTCATCTCCCCTTTTTTTCTTTTGTGTTCGAGTGAGGATTTTTTCTCTGCTCTTAACGAAGTCGTGAGAGTGTAGAGGAGCCGTTGAGGAGGCTTTCCTCCTTATCCGATCTTGATCGGTTGGGTCTTTGTTTGTGTCAGGACGAGGTTCTCCTCTTGTTCCCGACAGTCAATTTTAGCTCATGTTAGGATGAGGTTCTCCTCTTGTTCCTAACAGGACTGTGAGGGCACATAAGAGCCGCTGCAAGGGCCTCTCCCCCTATCCGATCTTTAAGTAACTGGATCTTCGACTTTGCTCATGTTAGGACGAGGTTCTCCTCCTGTTCCTAACAAGGCTGTGGGGGCACATAAGGGCCATTGAGAGGGCCTCTCCTCCTATCCGATCTTTAAATAATCGGGCCTTCGACTTTGCTCATGTTAGGATGAGGTTCTCCTCTTATTCCTAACAAGGCTGTGGGGGCACATAAGGGCCGTTGTGAGGGCTTCTCCCCCCATCCAATCTTTAAGTAATCGGGCCTTTGACTTTGCTCATGTTAAGATGAGGTTCTCCTCCTATTCCTAACAAGGCTGTGGGGGCACATAAGGGCCGTTGTGAGGACTTCTACCCCATCCGATCTTTAAGTAATCGGGCCTTCGACTTTGCTCATGTTAGGATGAGGTTCTCCTTTTGTTCCTAACAAGGCTGTGGGGGCACATGAGGGCCGTTGCGAGGGCCTCTCCCCCCCTCCGATCTTTAAGTAACCGGACCTTCGATTTTGTTCATGTTAGGATGAGATTTTCCTCTTATTCCTAACATGCTTAATTTCGATTGTATGAGGGAGTTACTTCCTGTCGTTATAAGCTCATGCTAAAAGGATAAATATGTAATTATAAAATTTTTATTTAAGGCAAAGCTATTGGTAATACATTCGCAGATTTTTCGAATCCTATAGCCGCGGAAGGTCTACTCCCCGTCGGGGTCCTCCTGAGATGGAGTTGATAATCCCAATCGGAGGTCGATCTTCAGGCTGCTCCTCCCTCCTTGGCAGCTCTAGCTGTGGCAGGGCCCTAGGCCAGTCATCCCTACTTTCAGGTCAGCGTCGAATGAATCTGTCGAGCCAACCTCGTCTGATGAGCTCCTCGATCTCGTCTCGGAGCTGAATACACTCCTCCGTGTCATGGCCGTGGTCATGATGATAGAGGTAGAACTTGTTAGGATCGCACTTCTCGGGATGTGTGCGCATCCTTTTCGGCCTTGGCAACTGCTCCCTAACCTCCATCAGCACTTGAGTTTTTGATGTGTTGAGAGGGGCATAGCTGTGGAATCTTCCTGGGGGAGAGCTCCGCCAAACTCTATGGTTTGGGCTCCTCTGCCTATGAGCTCGGGGAGGTGTCTGGACACGCTTGTGTCCGGAGGGAGTTCGAGAACATGGCCGAGCTTCACTCGGCCCTTTTTCAACTGCGGGCTTGCTAGAGTCCCCCGCCTGCCGCTCCTTCACAGCCTCCTCATCCTTCATCTTGAAGGCTTCTTCTGCTCGGGCATATCCTTCAATCCGAGCTAGCAAATCAGCAAAGTCCCTGGGATAT
The DNA here is from genome assembly GCF_000442705.2 of Elaeis guineensis. Lineage (NCBI taxonomy): Eukaryota > Viridiplantae > Streptophyta > Magnoliopsida > Arecales > Arecaceae > Elaeis > Elaeis guineensis. Next base: position 78,357,997 of record NC_025998.2, read on the forward strand.
TTTTTTTCCAGGGAAAATAGAAGATCATTCTTTTGAAGACTGCCCTTCAGGGCAGCCATCGCGATCGATTGATCCAAGTTTCAGACCTCCGATGCGGCGACGTTAAAATGGTTGACGTAAGCTCGGATGGATTCTCCCTCCTTCTGCTTGATGTTGATAAGGGATTCCGAACCTCTCCGGGGATGTCGGCTGCTAACAAAATGAGCCGCAAACTGATGGCTCATCTGATCAAAGGAGAAGATAGTACCCGACTTCAGCATCGAGTACCAGTTCCTTGCTACTTCCTTCAAGGTAGATAAGAAAGCTCGGTACAGGATGGCGTCCGGCATGCCATGGAGCAGCATCATTGTCCGGAAGACCTCCAGGTGGTCAATCGGATCTGAGGTCCCATCGTAGCTTTCGAATTGGGGGAGCTTGAAGTTTGGCGGGATCGTTTTCTGCATGATCATTTGAGAGAAAGGAGGGTCAGTACAGATGTCCTCACCATAAGCAGGGGGAGCGTGGCAGAGCTCTTCGATCCGCCGGTTCATCTTCTGGAGCCTTCGATCCAAGAGGTCCTCTCGACTGTGAGTCTCAAGGGTCTTCTGGCAGAGTGGAGGTAGGGATCCTCCGGGAGTGGAATCATGATCAGACTGAGGGCTCTCCACCCTAGGATTCTCCTTTTCGGGGAAGACAGGGTGACTGGCCCAAGTGGCCCATCTTACTGTCGGATTTTGGAACTCCGATGATGCTCTTTCCAACTGCACTGATGCCTGTGGCTATTACTGCTACTGCTGCATGGCCTGCACTGCTTCGGTGAGGCCTCTGACCTGCTGAACCAGCAGGATGAACTGCTCCATACCGACCGCCGTTGTCGGAGGAGAAGGAGGAGCCTGGAAAACTGGAGGTGAGGCCGAAGCCTGAGATCTGGCCGTGGAGGCCGTGGATCGTCTGGTGGATGCCTTTCGGGGAGGCATCAGGTGGAGATCTACTAGGAGAAGGTGAAGAGGATGTCGGAGAAGATGATCGGAGGCAGTCCTATTGAGCACTCCTTTAAGAACAAGGGTACTGCAAAGACACAGCCCCTTCCTCTAGCGCCAATTCTGTTGGTGCAGAATTCCACCGAAGCCGGAGTTGCTGGAGTTGAGATGACCGCGACCGCCGTTGAGACCTGCAAGGAAAGTCTAAATCAGAGTTGGGGGTGCTCCGGTAAGACCCTCCGATGCTCAAGTCAGTACTCTGCTTCAACAGAAATGGAGTGCTCGAGTAAGAATTTTAACAGAATTTTGAGATAGAGTTTTTAGCTTAAAGAAAAACGTATCTGGGGGTCCCCTTTTATAGACGGAGAGCGTAATTGATTGACAGCGACATCTGTAACCACTTGGTAGTGGGCCGTTCATGGCCGTGCAGAGTTTGTTGCGGAGGTAGTGGCGTCAGGGGCCGTTCAGGGCCACGTGGAGTTTGTTACAGAGAGTGGAGTGGTGTCCGTTGTCGCGACTTGCCAGAGAGTGATGGAGCCCGGAGAGTGGAGTGGTGTCCGTTGTCATGACTTGTCAGAGAGTGGTGGAACCACATGGAATCCATTGCAGAGAGTGGAGTAGGTTAGTGGCCATTGTCGTGACTTGTCAGAGAGTTCAGATCTGTCAGTTGAAGCTCGGTTGGGATGTCTGATGGAGCAGAATGGCTTCCTATTCCATCAATCTAGGAGAAGCTCAGATGTTTTCGAGGTTGCTGACGAGTCTACTATTGTCGGATGCCTCGGGCGCTGATGCTACAGGCGGGAGTCATCTGCTGTAGAAGCTCGGATGGAGACTTTCTATTGGTGAAGTCTGGTAGGAGTCTGATTGTTAGAGAAGTCCATCTGGGATTTGCTTGATGTGGAAGCTTGTCTGAAGATTATCCGCTAGAGAAGTCTGGTTTCATGAAGAATCTTACGGAGGGTCAGCCGGCGGTGGACTTCGGATGGCATTAGGGAGGTTCATCCACTGAAGGAGTCTGGGGATCCTGTGGAAGTCTGGATGGCATTGTGGAAGTTCGACTGACGCCATTGAAGGCTGATGGCTGGGGAGGTTCGGCAGACACCGGAGGCGATCGACCGTTGTAGAAATCCAGCTGCCGGAGCCCGTCTGTTGTAGAAGCTCATCCGGAATCCATCCGCTGTGGAAGTTCGGACGGAGTCTGGTTCTTGCAGAAGGCTGAAAGGAGGCCGCTTGTTGTAGAGGCTCGGTTGAAGATCGATTGTCGTGGAAGCTCGGAGTGGTGACCTGGTTGGTGGGGCCTGTCCTGTTGTAGAAGCTCGTCGGGGATCCATCCATTGTAGGAGAAGCTCGACTGAAGTCTACCTGTAATAGAAGTTTGGAAGAAATTCGTTTACAGTAGAGGCTCGAATGGAATTCGCTTACTGTAGATATCCAGAGTAGACTGCCTGCAGTAGGAGTTCGGCTCTCAAAGGAGCTCGGTTGGAATTTGGAAGGCGGTCGACCACCGTAGAAACTTGGATGGAGTCTCGTTACTGTAGAAATCTCATTGTCGGAGAAGCTCAGATATTGACGAAGTTCGGAAGAATTTCGGAGTAGGGTCGTCCGCGGCCGAAAGAAGTCTGGAAGGGATTCAGAGAATAGTTGATCACTGTAGAAGGTCGGCTGATAGTGAGGCCCAGAGAGCCCTTGGAGCGACCCGATAGATGAATGGAGAAGCTTATTGTCGGAGAAGTTCGGATGGTCAAGGGGGTTCAAAGAGATGCCACACAAGGTCGGAAGCCGGAAAAGTCCTGGAAGGGTCGGTCTTTTACAAACTTTGGCTGGGGGTATTTTATACCCAACACATGTGATAGATTTGAAAGATTGAATCACAATATGGCTAACAAATCTGGGTTTGATAGTTAAACTCTAGGTCACCTTAGGCATTAGGGTCAAAGAGATGAATTATGCGGTAACCATATGTCAATAGGTTCATGAACGATGCTTTGCAATCTTTCAACCTATCGGATGTCGGATCCCATTGCTAGATGGTTACATCGATTAGTTCAAAAAGTTATTTTTGTACTACCAACTTAGGTTCAAACCTATAAGATCACACTCAAAAGAAGTTTTCGACCGATCATATGGCTGATCAATGATTGAGAATCGTTCTAGGGTTTAATCATCAATTCGATTGATAATGAATCTTATGCAAAAATTATAATAAATTAATTCATTAATTATTGATAAATTATAGGAAGATTTTGATTGCTAATTGATTTAATTTGATTGAGCATCAAAGTTTGGATTAAATTTGATTGAATTGGATTCAATTTGATTTGACCCGATTAGGTTATGAGATGACCTAATCTCTAAGGATGTTCGATTCTTGATTCGAGCTTGATTATTTTTTAATTTGATTAAGATTTAATTGAGATCACTTGTTATCTAATTATATTAGGTAATCTAATTGGGTCTAACCTAATTTGGTTGGATAAAAAATCTAATTATATAACAATACAAATTCAAATTCAAAAGGTATGAGAACACCCCTTGCACCACCTCTACCTGTGCCCATCTTTTCTTCATGTGTGAGAATGGTTTTCACATGGAAGTTTTTATGCCCAAAGGGTGTATGATGCCTTCTTCTGATCCTCTTTGGATTAGAGATTGGTTGGTTCAAGTTTGACTTCAAATTACATTGAAATCAGATTGAAACCAAGAGTCTAAGTTTTGTGGGACTCCTTCAAGCCGCTGACCACTTCTCTTCTCATGCACAAAATGAATTTTTGCATGATATTTTTTATACCAATCTGAGTGTTGTCACCACCCTTTCTGAGTCCCTTATATGTGGATTAAATTTGGTTAAAAGAGGAGTTCAAATTTGATTTGAATCCATGATAAGATCAAAGCCTGTTTGAAGCTAAACCAAATTATCCAAACTCTTCATGGGACACCACCTTAAAAAAGGCTGATTTTTTGCATGCCAAACTAGATCAGATTTGGTATGAGAGAACCTTAGAGAAGGGGCATGAAAAATCAGAGAGAGGGGTGGGTGACCGTGTGTGAGAAAAAGAGGAAGAAAATCCTCTTTGAGGCATGAGATCCAGGATGGGGGTTCTAGAGTTTCCTAGTTCTAATTTTGTGAGAGAGAAAAACAAAAGGTGTTTTGTTCTTCTTCTTCCATGCCATCTCCATCTTGAAAAGCTCCTTCTTTTAATCTGGAGGTGTCCATTTGATCTGAAAAAAAGAGTCTCCATCAGCCATCTAGAGCCTTTGTCATGAGCTAGCACTCCCGAGAAGGATGATCGTTCGATGCTTCGAGTGGATCACTTGTAGAGGCCGAACATATTGTGTGGCTACTCAGCATCAAAAAGAACCTCCTATCAGATGCATCAGTAGTGGTGATCATCGATCCATAATTAGGTAATGGGTTCTGAATTCATCGGATTAGATCAAAGCATTAGATCTGATTCAGAGTATCGATACGATCGATGTGGTCTTTTCTTTCAGATCAGATTTTTTTTTTGTACAATATTTTCATATCACAGATCCTTAAGAAGGTACTTTAGATCTGATTTAAAGTGTGTGTAGAAGATTAAATAGTTTAATCTACTACTTTCACTATAAAAATTTAAAAATTATACATGCTTGAACTGCCTATTTTCCAACACCAACTATGTCTTATAATCGCAACTTAACCATCAGATCAGTTAAAGATCTCTATTATGCGATCCCATAGATTCTATTTATTGATGAACGTAGGTGATTTCATACATATATTTTAAAATTTTTTTGAATAAATTATAGTGAAAGATAATTAGATTAATCAAATTAATCTAACATGCATATGATCTAATCATCAAATCAACCTACTCTAGTGTTGGGAAATGTGTCCCAAAATGTCAATCATCAAGCTGTTGACGGTTGAGCAACCAAGTATTATAATTGATTTGTTAATAAATAAAATATATTCGGCATTTTCATCATAAGCTTTCATCTTCAAATGAACTCCGTTGTTATGATGAAGTCCTTAGGACTATTTAGATTCGATAAAGAGAGGATTTATCGATTAGTCCTTAAAACAGATCACGACCAAATGATAGGCTGTTAATAAGGACGACAGCTTCTATCGAGCATAGGTCGCTGTAGGCCATATGGGTTGGTTGTCCTCTTAACCAAAGAGTGTGGAGACACTGGTATGGCATACAGGTGAGATGTATTGGTACATCATCATTGAACATGACCAACTTTAAAGTATTCTACTATCGAGAATGTCTCTGATGGGATATAGGTATAAGTGTCCCTTAAACCTGAGATCGCCTCAGTGACTTGCAAGCAACTCACTGTGCTTTGATACTGGACTAACTAAATTTTTAATTTAGAGATGGAAGGCTTCTGAGCACAGTCAAGTACTTACGAAGTCAGAGTGTGATCGAGATGGGATTGACCACTCCAAGAGTTGGAGAAGAATGAGTCGCTGTATTTCAAATTTAGCAAAACCTTGGCCAGGATAATCCATCAGATGGATTTGATATTTTGAAATACAATGTGGACAACCTGATCAGAGTTGACAGTTGAACTCTGGGGTATCCTATGATCATTTTGATCAAGGGGATGAATTATATGAAAACTATATCCACATGGGTTCTAAGGATGTTGTTCTACACATTCGACCTATCCGGTCGTCGGGTACCATTACTAGATGGTCACTTCGATTGGTACAAAAATTTATTCCTATGCTACCGACTTAGGTTCAGACCTATGAGGTTACACACATTAGAGTTCATGATCCGATCGAATGGTTGATCAACGATTAAGAATCGTTCTAGGGTTAAATGATCAATACGATTGACATTTAACCCAGTGCAAGTGTTGTAGGAGGATCGATTAGCAATTCGATTGCTAATTGGCTTAATTTGATTAAGCCAATGGACTGAGATTAAGTCTAATTAAATATTATTTAATTAAATTTAGTTTAGACTTGATTAGATCAAGTCCAATTGGTTTATTGGATAAGCCAAGTGCAAGAAAAAACTAGTCCTAGTTCAACTAGGACTTGGGTCAATCTAATTTCTAATTTGATTAGAAAATTAAATCAGATTTAAATCTAATTTAATCTGATTAAATTAGGTTCTTAATTGGATTAAAACTTATTTTAATTAGGTTGATCTAATTTTAGTTTGAGAAACCAAATTAAAACAAGTCATAAGATAGAATTCTAGTAAGACTAGGATTCCACATTGCGCCACATAAGCCTTCCCCATGCCCTCTCTCTCATTCAATGCCAATCTCCTCTTATTTTGTGCAAGAAAAGTCCTCTCCCAGGTCTCTCCCACGTTCACAAAAGGTTTCCTCTCTTCTTTCTTACATGGAAGGTGGTTTGGATCAAATCAAAGAGGAATAAGTTTGGATTTCAAATTCTATGAGATAGAGTTTTAGAAATCTAAAACTCTTTCAATTTTGCACCGAATTTATCCAAATTTTTTTTGAAATTTTTGTGGCTTTTAGGGTACACATTGTACACCCTTTTTTGGTGATCCATGTACAAAAATAAGGAGGAGGTGCTCAAGAGTTGGGCACCCCTTATCTTACCATGTTTGGATAAGCCTTGACTAGGTATTTGACCTAGACAAGGACTCTATCATATCTCTCTGTATAAAATGAGTTTCTTCATAAAATTTTTGGAGAAGATAGAGATAGGGTGTCTAGAGAGAGAAATGAGAAGAAGAAGAGGGTCTTCTTCTAGGGTTGTTTGTTTTCATATCTTTCCTCCCTCCATCTTGAGTTTCCTGAGAGCGTCTCAGATTTGAAACTCCTCCTACTTTCCATCTTTGGAAGAGTCCAAATCAAGAAGAAGGAGGCATCTGATCAACCATCAAAGAAGGATCAGCGCAGTACTAGCATACTATGCTGATTTCCTGAAGCAGAACTTCTGATCGAGATTCGTGGGCTCGTGTGGACGACTTCTAGAGGCCGGACGCGTGTGCGGCTTGCAACATCATCCTCAAGCCCGGATCAGCGAGGTTAGAATGTCTAACTTGCAAGGTAATAAATCTGATCTATTATTTAATACATACATTAGATGTAGTATAGAAACATGTTGATATGATCAACATGTAGTTCATGCTGTATATATATATTTTAATTTTTGATTTAATGCTATGTAATAATCATGTAATAGGATCTTAGATCTAGGGATTCTCTGGTTTTAAAAAATAAATTTTGATTTATTTTAGTTTTTTGCTGTATGATCTTGAAAAAGTTTCAAGATCTAACCCTGAAACTCTAGATCTGGTTCCTTCATCTAGGATCTATGATATGATATATTGCATATAAAATCTGAAATAATGACATGATAAAATCTGTATGCATGGAAGTAAGCAGTAGATCATATCTACTTCTAATCTGAGTTCAGAACTCAAAATCTGAGCATGGATCGATGATCGATGCTGCTGAGAGACATGATGAAGAAGATCCTTGCTAGTTGCTCGCAGTTGCATATGCATCCGACCTCTATGAAAAGTCTACTCGAAGCTCTAATCTAATCAATCTTCTCGAGAGTGCTAGCTTGCACGAAGACCTTCTTCTTGATTGATCTGAATTTTTTTTTGAAATCTATGAAACCATTTCAGAGATTGAAGATAGATTTATGGAGGAGATGAAGAGGTAAAAGAAAGATGGAGAAGAAAATATTTTTTTTCTAATTTATTCTCTCTTTCCAAATCCTTAAGACCAAAAATCTAGAATTCAGATTTTTGCGCACACCCATAGAGAAGACTCTCCTTCTCTTTTCACATCATGAACCCATACCCAAGGACTTCTCACTATGAAAGCCCTTTTCTTTGGCCTCTTACATGCACAAAAGAGAAGAACAAACCCCTTTTTATTGGCGTGTAATAAGTTGGGTGAAGAGTCCTAAGGATCTTGGACTCTACTATAAGATGTCCCACTCTCTCCAAATTCTGCACCAAAACATGCCCAAAAAAATATGAGACACCCCTTCTCATATTTTTTTATGGTTAATCAATTCTTTAACTAATTTTTTACAAAAAATCTCCTCAAAATGTGACATACACAAGGAGAAAAAAATAAGTTGGCATGGAGAGGTTGTAGATAATGTCAAACATTATCTTTAAGGTATCCAATTTCAAATCAGATTTGAACATATTATTTAAAACTAGATCCTACCCAAATTTGGACATTGGATAGAGAAGAGAAAGGACTCTATGGCATGAATAAATTTTATACAAAAACTATTTGTGCATGGAGAAAGATGACGTCAAAAATTATGGCATAAGGGGAGGAAGAGTCCCATACAATATGGACTCTTGGTTTCCTTATTTGAATCCAAACCAAATCACATCTAATTTAGCCCAAATAAAATAGATGACACTCAATCTAATTAGATTTATAAATTTTTAATCAAATTTTAATCAAATTAAGAATTGATTGAATCAAAGTTCTGATCAAATTAGGGATAATTCTCCCTTAGCAATTAGGTCATCTCATAATCTAATCGGGTCAAACCTAATTGAATCTAATTCAATTAAATTTTATTTAATCTTCTTTGCTTCATCAAATTAAGTTAATAAATAATTTAATTATTAATTAATCTTTTATTAATTCATTAATACTTGATGAATAAATTTATTACAACTTTTGCACAAGGTTAATCATCAATCGAATTGATGATTAAGCCCTTGAATGATTCTTAATCATTGATTAGCCACATGATTAGTTAGAAACTTATTTTGAGTGTGACCCCATAGATTCGAATCTAAGTCGGTAGCACAAAAATAAATTTTTGAACCAATCAATGTAACCATCTAGTAATGGTGACCCGACGTTTGGATAGATCGAGTGATGGCCAAGCAATATTCAAGAACCTATTGGCGTATGGTTACCATATAATTCATCCCTTTGACCCTAATGCTCGAGAATGGCCTAGAATTTAACTATCAATCCTAAATAAGTCATCTACATTGTATTTCAATCTTTCAAATCTATCACATGGATTATCCGAGTCTAGATTTTGCTAAATTGAAATACATTGATACATTAATTCATACTAATTCGGAGAGATCAATCCCATCTTGACTCATGCACCGACTTGACAAGTACTTGACTGTACCCAAAAATCTTTCATTATTGAATTAGAAATTCAGTTATTTTGACATCAAAGTACAGTGAGTTACTTGCAAGTCACCATTGTGATCTCAGGTCGGAGGGACATTTATACCTGTTGGTGCAAAAATCCGCTTGCGCCGGAGAAGCTGGAGTCGGGGAAGCCGCGGTCGCCGCCGGGACCTGCAAGGGAAGTCTAAACTAGAGGTGGGGTTGCTCCGGCAAGACCCTCCGATGCTCAAGTCAGTTTTCTGCCTCAACAAGAATGGAGTGCTCGAATGGAGAATTTAGCAGAGTTTTGAGGTAAGGGAAAAGGAGCTTAAAGAATAACATATCTGGGTCTCCCTTTTATAGGCGGAGGAGGCAAAGGATTGATGGCGACATTTGTAACCGCCTGGCAGCGGGCCGCCCATGGTCAGGGAAATTGATTGCGAAAGGTAGTGGGGTAGACCCGTGGCTATCGCCATATCCTGCCACGTAGGGCCTGTTGTAGGTAGTGGGGCGGCGTCCGTTGCCGCTAGTTGTCAGCGAGTAGTGGGATCGTGCAGCACCTGCCACAGGGAGTGGAGCAGAATCGTGGCCATTGATACAGCCTGTTAGAGAGTAGTGGGTCCATCGTAGGGGGTGGTGGAGCCGCGTGGAATCTGCCACAGGAAGTGGAACAGGTCCATGGCTGTTATTGTTACCTGCCAAGGGACGCGGATCTGTTGATCAAGGCTCGGTAGTGGTCGGAGTTCGGCCTTTGCAGGTGTCCAGGAGGAGTCCCCCCTTTGGTTGAGGTCGTGGGTGGAGTCCGGCTCCAGTAGCCGATACTGAGGTCGGAGACTGAGGTCGGAGCTTGGCTCTCGTAGGAGTCCGGGTGGAACCCTCTCGGAGCCGGAGTTGCAGGAGGAGCCCGGCTCCCGTAGGAGTCCGAGCGGAGCTGTTTCGCTGTCGATGGCGGAGCCCGGCTCTCGTAGGAGTCCGGGCGGAGCCGTTCTGCTGTCGATGGAGGAGCCCGACTCCCGTAGGAGTCCGGGCGGAGCCGTTCTGCTGAGGATGGAGGAGCCCGGCTCCTGTAGGAGTCCGGGCGGAGCCGTTCTGCTGAGGATGGAGGAGCCCGGCTCCCGTAGGAGTCCGGGCGGAGCCGTTCTGCTGTCGATGGAGGAGCCCAGCTCCCGTAGGAGTTCGGGCGGAGCCGTTCTGCTGAGGATGGAGGAGCCCGGCTCCCGTAGGAGTCCGAGCGGAGCCGTTCTGCTGTCGATGGAGGAGCCCGGCTCCCGTAGGAGTCCGGGCGGAGCCGTTCTGCTGAGGATGGAGGAGCCCGGCTCCCGTAGGAGTCCAGGCGGAGCCGTTCTGCTGAGGATGGAGGAGCCCGGCTCCCGTAGGAGTCCGGGCGGAGCCGTTCTGCTGTCGATGGAGGAGCCCGGCTCCCGTAGGAGTCCGGACGGAGCCGTTCTGCTGAGGATGGAGGAGCCCGGCTCCCGTAGGAGTCCGGGCAGAGCCGTTCTGCTGAGGATGGAGGAGCCCGACTCCCGTAGGAGTCCGGGCGGAGCCGTTCTGCTGAGAATGGAGGAGCCCGGCTCCCGTAGGAGTCCAGGCGGAGCCGTTCTGCTGAGGATTTTGGCTGCGGGTGTTTTATACCCAACACCAGTCCCCCTACTTTCGAGTTTGAATTTCAAGCGAAGAAAGTACACACAGAAAGAGATGTGCGCAGCCGAAATTGCCCCTTCGAACCTTGCGCACCGTCGCCCCCATTTAATGCGCGCACGTCAGAGTCCGTTTTTCGATGAAGGTGACTTGAAAAGTCTTTTCGGAACCCCCGCTGAAACGCGATCCCAAGCATCGCTTTGCGAGAATTCGTGGGCGGTCAACCCTCGATGGTGGTGAAGGGGATAAGTACGCTACGTGGCACACACCAGTTGGCCTAGGAATACCCGTCATCATAACTGCGCTAGGATCCATCGACTATTTAAACCCTTCAGTCCCTTCGCGATTTCAATCCTGTTGCTGCTCTTTCATCTGAGAGTCTTGCTTCTCCCGCCCCAGTCCCTGTCTTCTCCCCTCACCATGTTCTCTACTCGTGGGGCTGTTCTTGAGGGAACCTTTAGGGTTTGGAGAAAGGTGAGGAGGAGAATGGCGGCCGATGAGAATCTCCGTCGTGCCAAGGGGAGCTCAAGGAAGAATTCCTTCAACAACAGGGGTTTAATAACGGGGGCTGTTGGTGAAGCTATTCTGCCCGCGAATCTCGGGGCAGCAAGGCAGGGTGATACCGGTCAAGAGGGCAGAATAGACGTCACAAGTCGTGATGGGATCCTTGACGCCGTCGGGGCTGAGAGACCAGAGGCGGTCTGCGTTGACGGCGGGGCAGTAGAACTTGTTGCGGGGACGGTGGAAGTAACGCATGCCGACCTTGCCGGAGCGTCTCGGGTGGCGGCCGTCATGGTGCGTTCGGAGATGAGGCATATCTCTGGTGTCCCAACCGCTCCTGAAGTGGCTACGGTCCTTCTTGAAACAGGTCTTCGCTACTGCCGCCGTTACCCCCACCGCCTCCGGAGATCTATCCCACCCCTTTCCCGCTAAGGTTGGGACTTCGGGAACAGAATGAGGCAAGATGGGGCGAGAGCTGTTACACACACTGGAGAATGTGACTGAGATGGATAGAGACGGAGTTCGTGGCTCAGAGCGGCCTCCGGTTCGTCCTGCCCGAACCGTGCTCGCGATATTTGCGATGACTTGTATCTTCTTTTTTCCTGACCCATCGGGTCCTGTAACGTGTACTTCTGTTAAACGAAAAAGTGGTTTCAGTACTTTGTTTGCATCTTGTGTTAAATAGTTGTCTGCCGAACTTCTTCATTTTCCTTTCCTTCTCTTTGTCCGTGTTACGTCGTTCCCAGGTCGTCTGCGACCTTTTCAGTTCATGTGGGGTCGTCATTCGTCGAGCTTCTTTTCGGCTTTTATGTCGTTCGGAGATACCCACTTGTCAGGTTTACTTGGGTTTTTCTTCGCTGAAGTCGGAGCTAAGTTCGACTCCCTTGATAATCCGAACGGAGAAGCCCTCCGGAAGTTGGTGTGGCTCGGTTCTCGTAAGAGTCAGGGCAAAGTTTTTCTGCAATAAAAGTCATAAGTGAAGTCCGGCTTCTGTAGAAGTCCGGGCGGAGTTGTCCTGTAGCTGATGTTGACGGCGGAGCCTGGCTCCGGTAGGAGTCCGGATGAAGTCTTTCTTGCGGTGGAACCCGGCTCCCGTAAGAGTCCGGGTGAAGTCTTCTTAGCGGCGGAACCCGGCTCCCGTAGGAGTCCGGGCGAAGTCTTTTTTGCGGCGAAACCCGGCTCCCGTAGGAGTCCGGGCGAAGTCTTTTTTGCGGCGGAACCCGGCTCCCGTAGGAGTCCGGGTGAAGTCTTCTTAGCGGCGGAACCCGGCTCCCGTAGGAGTCCAGGCGAAGTCTTTTTTGCGGCGGAACCCGGCTCCCGTAGGAGTCCGGGTGAAGTCTTCTTAGCGGCGGAACCCGGCTCCCGTAGGAGTCCGGGCGTAGTCTTTTTTGCGGCAGAACCCGGCTCCCGTAGGAGTCCGGGCGAAGTCTTTTTTGCGGTGGAACCCGGCTCCCGTAGGAGTCCGGGTGAAGTCTTCTTAGCGGTGGAACCCGGCTCCCGTAGGAGTCCGGGTGAAGTCTTTTTAGCGGCGGAACCCGGCTCCCGTAAGAGTCCGGGCGAAGTCTTTTTTGCGGCGGAACCCGGCTCCCGTAGGAGTCCGGGCGAAGTCTTTTTTGCGGCGGAACCCGACTCCCGTAGGAGTCCGGGCGAAGTCTTCTTAGCGGCGAAACCCGGCTCCCGTAGGAGTCCGGGCGAAGTCTTTTTTGCGGTGGAACCCGGCTCCCGTAGGAGTCCGGGCGAAGTCTTTTTTGTGGCGGAACCCGGCTCCCGTAGGAGTCCGGGTGAAGTCTTTCTGGCGTAGGGACCCGGCTCCCGTAGGAGTCCGGGTGAAGTCTTTCTGGCGTAGGGACCCGGCTCCCGTAGGAGTCCGGGTCTTCCACTTTGCTCATGTCAGGACGAGGTTCTCCTCCTGTTCCTGACAGGGCTGCGGGGGCACATTAGGGCATTGCGAGACCTCTCCCCCCATCCGGTCTAAAAGAACCGGGCCTTCGACTTTGCTCAAGTTAGGGCGAGGTTCTCCTCCTGTCCCTAACAGGGCTGTGGGGGCACATATGGGCGTTGCAAGGCCTCTCCCCCCATCCGGTCTAAAAGAACCGGGCCTTCGACTTTGCTCAAGTTAGGGCGAGGTTCTCCTCCTGTCCCTAACAGGGCTGTGGGGGCACATATGGGCGTTGCAAGGCCTCTCCCCCCATCCGGTCTAAAAGAACCGGGCCTTCGACTTTGCTCAAGTTAGGGCGAGGTTCTCCTCCTGTCCCTAACAGGGCTGTGGGGGCACATATGGGCGTTGCAAGGCCTCTCCCCCCATCCGGTCTAAAATAACTGGGCCTTCGACTTTTATAAGGTTGCCCTCTCATTTTTGATGCCGTCTGCTTGAATCATCCCAAGATAAATGGGCACGTATTTTTCGATTAGGACGAAATTACTGGTAGTACATCCGTAAGCTTTCCGAGCTCCAAGGTCGCGGGAGGTCGGCTCCTCCGAGCTCCTTAAGATAATAAGTTCCAGGTCGGACTACTTCTTTGACCTCATAAGGTCCCTCCCAGTTTGGGGCGAGCTTCCCCTGGCCCTGTGGTTGTGAGACAGCAGCTCGCCGGAGTACTAGATCCCCTGCTTTGAATGCCTTGTTCTTGACTCGGGCGTTGTAATATCGGGCAACTTTCTGTCGGTAGGCTGCCATACGAACCTGAGCAATCTCCCACCTTTCTTCCAGTAGGTCGAGGTTGGCTCTGAGACTTTGCGAATTTTGGGATTCGTCGAATGCCACGACTCGTGCCGACGGGAGTTTAAGCTCGATCGAGATGACGGCTTCCGTACCAAAGGCTAAAGCAAAGGGAGTCTCTCCTATAGGCAACCTCTGGGTGGTCCGATAAGCCCATAGCACATGATAAAGTTCGTCTGCCCAAGTTCCTTTTGCTTTTTCGAGCCTGGTCTTAATCCCCTGCAAAAGGGTTCTGTTTGTTACCTCGGCTTCGCCGTTCGCCTGGGGATGGGCCACTGATGTGAATTTGTGAGAGATGTTTAGGTCTTCACAGAATTCAGCAAATCTGGCCCCCGCGAATTGCCGCCCATTATCAGTTATGAGGGTTCTAGGCAAACCAAACCTGCACACGATCGATTTCCAGATGAAATCCTGCACTTTTGCTTCTGTGATTTTGGCTAGCGGCTCGGCCTCGACCCATTTGGTGAAGTAGTCGATTGCTACGAGGAGGAATTTCCTTTGACCAGACGCCATGGGAAAGGGGCCAAGAATATCCATCCCCCACTGCGCAAAAGGCCATGGGGCACTCAAGGGTGTAAGCTCGGTGGCAGGTTGTCTCTGGACGTTGGCGTATCTCTGGCATCGATCACACTTTTTGACATATTCGATTGATTCACGATGCATTGTTGGCCAGTAATACCCTTGGCGGAGTAGCTTGTGGGATAGAGACCTGGCACCCAAATGGCTTCCGCAAGCTCCCTCGTGTACTTCTCATAAAGCGTAGTCAGCTTCTGAGGGTCGGAGGCATCTCAAGAGAGGCAAGGAGTACGATCTTTTGTATAATTTGCCCTCATAAAGGATGTACCGGGAGGCTTGATTTCGGAGTTTCCGGGCTTCTTTCGCATCCTGGGGGAGAATCCCGTCTCTAAGATAGGTTATTAGCAGGTCGACCCAGCTGGGCTCGTGGTCGATCTCCAATATGAGTTGTGGTTCTTCCGTACTCGGATGTTTTAAAACTTCAAAGAGGATGCCTTTTGGCAATTCGGCTGGAGCCGATGTTGCCAGTTTGGAGAGAAGATCGGCTCTGGTGTTCTCCGACCTTAGAATTTGCCTGATGTTGAAATTGCCAAAGGCAGGGACAAACTCCTTCACCTTCTCAAGATATTTGGCCATACTGTCCTCCCGTGCTTCAAAGCTCCCACTGACCTGCCCCACCACAAGTTGGGAATCGCTGTGCACCCGGAGCTGACCTATTTCGAGCTCCCTGGCGATCCTCAATCATGCGATCAGAGCTTCATACTCCGCTCCATTGTTTGTTGCGGGAAATTCGAAACGCAGAGCGTACTCCGCAACGACTCCCTCCGGGCTGGTCAAGATCAGGCCTGCACCCGCGCCTGCCATGTTGGACGATCCGTCCACATGGAGGGTCCAAAAGCTATCGGAGGAACTGGCTTCTTCGTCGGGGGAGTTCGGTTGAGTCCTCAAGTCGTCAATTTCGTTTTGCTCAGGTTCGGCCTCCTCGGGGATGGTGCATTCTACTATGAAATCTGCCAACACTTGGGCTTTTATCGCCGGTCTAGGTTTGTAGTTGATGTCGAACTCTGTGAGCTCGATGGCCCATTTCGCCATTCTCCCGGAGATATCAGCTCGGTGCAAAACTGCCTTGATCGGTTGGTCGGTGAGTAATGTCACCGTGTGCCCTTGAAAGTAAGGCCGGAGTCTCCGAGCTGCAATCAACAGGGTGTAGGTCAGTTTTTCTAATTTAGTATACCTGGTCTCGGCGTCCCTCAATACGCGACTAATGTAGTAGATCGGTCGCTGGACTTTCATTTCCTCTTTAACAAGGACAGCTGCAAGGGCTGTGGGAGAGACTGCCAGGTACAAAAATAATTCCTCCTTGGGCTCGGGCTTCGCCAGCAGTGGGGGCGAGCTAAGGTAGCTTTTTAATTCTTCGAATGCCTGTTGGCATTCAGAGGTCCAACAGAAGTCCTTCGGCTGCTTAAGGGTTTGAAAGAAGGGTAGACATCGTTCGGCCGATCTCGCGACAAAGCGATTAAGAGCCGCGACTCTTCCCGTGAGGCATTGAACCTCTTTGATCGACCTTGGGGCAGTCATATTTTGGATGGCGCAAATTTTTTTCGGATTGGCCTCGATCCCGCGCCCCGACACCATGAAGCCCAGGAACTTTCCTGAGGTTACCCCAAAGGCACATTTGGTCGGGTTCAGCTTCATTCTATACTTCCGAAGAGCGCCAAAGGTTTCCTCGAGATCGGTGATATGATTTCTGGAAGATCTGCTTTTCACGAGCATATCGTCCACATACACCTCCATATTCCGGCCGATCTGCTCCTTGAAGATTTTGTTCACCAGTCGTTGATAGGTTGCGCCCGCGTTCTTGAGGCCGAACGGCATAACCTTGTAGCAGTAAAGGCCGTGATTAGTGATGAAAGCAGTCTTCTCTTCATCTTTCGATGCCATTCTAATCTGGTTATAGCCGGAGAATGCTCCATGAAAGTGAGAAGTTCATGGCCCGAGGTAGCGTCCACCAGTTGGTCGATCCTGGGGAGGGGGTAGCTGTCCTTTGGGCAAGCTTTGTTCAGCTTTTTGAAGTCGATACACATCCTCCATTTGCCGTTTGCTTTCTTGACCAAGACCACATTGGAGATCCATTCGGGATAATTGACCTCCCTGATGAATCCGGCCTTGAGAAGTTTATCCACTTCCTCAGCTATTGCCTTCTGCCGCTCCGGGGCATGACTCCGGATTTTTTCTTTTGTTGGCCGATGTTTAGGGTCGACCGCCAGATGATGTTCCATGACTTCTGTGTCAATCCCTGGCATATCCGTCGGGACCCATGCGAAAACGTCCGCATTCCTTCAGAGAAAATCCACGAGATGCGTCCGCACCTCCTCCTCCAGGTTGGAGCCAATTAACACCACATGCTCTGCATTCCCATCATTCAAAGGAATTGGTATTAGGTCCTCGATCGGACCGCCCTCTCTTCAGTGAGGTCATCCGCGCATCCAACCCGTCGACTGACAGAGGTCCGCTTGATCGCTTCTTTGCAGGGCAATATTGTAGCAGTGCCTGGCCAGCGCTTGGTCTCCCCAAACTTCTCCAATCCCCTTGTCAGTGGGGAACTTCAACTTCAAATGGTAGGTTGAAACAACGGCTCTGAGGGCATTGAGGCCGGGTCGGCCAAGAATTGCATTGTAGGCAGATGGCGCCTTTACCACCAGGAAATTCACCAGGGCTCTGGACTGCCTTGGATGTTGACCCACGGTCACAGTTAGAGCTATCATTCCTTCCGTCGGAACGGCATCACCAGTAAACCCTATCAAGGGGGAGCACATCGGCCTTAGATGACCGCCAAGAGTGGCCATTCTCGAAAAGGCACTGTAGAATAAGATGTCGGCCGAACTTCCGTTGTCGACGAGAATGCGACGGACGTCATAATTTGCTATGTTCAAGAAACTACGACCACGTCGTTATGAGGGAATTGGACTCCCTGGGCATCTTCTTCAGTGAAGGCTATGGGCTCTTCAACTTTTTGCCGCTTGAGGGGTGCAGCTGATGTGCTGATTGCCTCCTGCCGGGATTCCCCCGAGATGACGTTGACGGAATCAGCGAAGACTGGTCATTCGGCCACCCTTTACCAGCAACCATAGCCGGAGGTAGTTGTGCAGAAACCTCGCGAGAGGGCATCGGATGGGGAAAAGAGGATTGGATGCCGGAAAAGATGGCCGGAAGCGGGTCCGTTGAGCGCTCCTTCAAGAACAAGGGTGCTGCGAAGACACGGCAGCCCTTCCTCTAGCGCAATCCTGTTGGTGCAAAAATCCGCTTGCGCGGAGAAGCTGGAGTCGGGGAAGCCGCGGTCGCCGCGGGACCTGCAAGGGAAGTCTAAACCGGAGGTGGGGTTGCTCCGGCAAGACCCTCCGATGCTCAAGTCAGTTTTCTACCTCAACAAGAATGGAGTGCTCGAACGGAGAATTTAGCAGAGTTTTGAGGTAAGGTAAAAGGAGCTTAAAGAATAACATATCTGGGTCTCCCTTTTATAGGCAGAGGAGGCAAAGGATTGATGGCGACATTTGTAACGCCTGGCAGCGGGCCGCCCATGGTCAGGGGAATTGATTGTGAAAGGTAGTGGGGTAGACCCGTGGCTATCGCCATAGCCTGCCACGTAGGGCCTGTTGTAGGTAGTGGGGCGGCGTCTGTTGCCGCTAGTTGTCAGCAAGTAGTGGGATCATGCAGCACCTGCCATAGGGAGTGGAGCAGAATCGTGGCCATTGATACAGCCTGTCAGAGAGTAGTGGGTCCATCGTAGGGGGTGGTGGAGCCGCATGGAATCTGCCACAGGAAGTGGAACAGGTCCATGGCTGTTATTGTTATCTGCCAAGGGATGCGGATCTGTTGATCAAGGCTCGGTAGTGGTCGGAGTTCGGCCTTTGCAGGAGTCCGGGAGGAGTCCCCCCTTTGGTTGAGGTCGTGGGTGGAGTCCGGCTCCAGTAGCCGATACTGAGGTCGGAGACTGAGGTCGGAGCTTGGCTCTCGTAGGAGTCCGGGTGGAACCCTCTCGGAGCCGGAGTTGCAGGAGGAGCCCGGCTCCCGTAGGAGTCGGGCGGAGCCGTTTCGCTGTCGATGGCGGAGCCCGACTCCCGTAGGAGTCCGGGCGGAGCCGTTCTGCTGTCGATGGAGGAGTCCGACTCCCGTAGGAGTCCGGGCGGAGCCGTTCTGCTGTCGATGGAGGAGCCCGGCTCCCGTAGGAGTCCGGGCGGAGCCGTTCTGCTGAGGATGGAAGAGCCCGACTCCCGTAGGAGTCCGAGCGGAGCCGTTCTGCTGAGGATGGAGGAGCCCGGCTCCCGTAGGAGTCCGGGCGGAGCCGTTCTGCTGAGGAT